>NC_057801.1:743095833-743296249 GCF_018294505.1 Triticum aestivum
AGCAAACACCCTCAAAACATGGATGCAACATGGCATGATGAAACTACATGCAAATCTAAGCAAGTTTCATATAGAGCATGCTCAAAGCGGAGCAACGGTGCAATACACACACTCCAAACAAGATATAACAACAATCTGTCCAAAACAGCAACTAGGCATCTTGCAAGCACCATGAAAATATGCTACAGCCCCCAACATGAAAACAAAAGGCATGAGCGTGATGTACAAATGAAGCTTAACAACACATGAACACTGAGCTATCTCCAGAAACAACTAGAACATGATCAAAAGAACATGGCAAGATTGCAAATAATAACAGCTTCACAGACTTGGTAGAAATTCACTGGACATGACAGAAATAACATCAGGTTGCAAAGTTTAGAGTTAGCAAACAACATGTTACAACAAGTTATCATGGAAATCAAAGGCATGGCATGCTAATACTAAAGGCAAAGAACAAGATTCACTTACTGAACTTATTCCAAAGATCAACAGAAAAGATGGTAGGATCCATGCAGACATGGCAAGTGATATGACAGATTCAGACAGTGAAAATAACAGCACATGGCAGGAACAACAATAAGTAGGCATGTTGGTGAGCCTATATCACTCCCCACAGAGCATTTCATTGCATGTGAAGTCAACCAACAGTAGAATGACATAATTATGAAGCTACACATGGCAAGATAAAGTTCATAGGGTGCATGGATCACTAGCAAAACACATGGCAAAACTAAACTTAATGTTAACAGGCTGACAGGAACATTATTTAGCAATTTGAGAGCAATATTACAACAAGCCACAACAGGCTATAAATGCAACAGGGCATGGATTGATAGGGAATAACATGTGTAACAAAACATCCTTATTAAACATCTCCAGATTATGCATATAATGGATGGTAGAATCAATCAAACATAGCAACATGGTATAGCAGTTTCAGCCTAGCAAAACAGTAACAACAAGTACCCTACTTCACGAGATTGATGAACTCACTACAAGACTCACAAAAATACATGGACTGCACCACTATAAAGATGGCATGAATATGATCGTAAAACATGTAGACATCATGCTCGAAAGATGCACACACAAAATGCAACGAAAATGACAAAACAGCAAGTTACAACAGTTTTCAGTAGTTAACAGCAACATGGACTTTTGCAACAGGGTTTAAGATATCAAGATGCACCCTAACATGAATACAAAGCACACCAACGTGAAGAGCATGAAGATCAGAACATGTACATATCAAGATCATCATCATAGCATCAACAGGGACAAAGTTGTGGCACTCACGAGATGCACAAATGATGTTGTCAATCAGCAGATTTCAGTAGATTATATCATATAGCAGTTCTGCAATGAAGATTTAGGCATCAATATGAACTCAAACAAGCAGGTCACAGCAACCATCATGTAGAGAACTCAGAGATGAACAATTCCACATAAAGAACATCACCATAGGAACAGTATGCACATGGTTATGGCCTATACAAAATGCCTATATGATGCTGGAATCTGAGGACTTAGCCGAAATTGCAGGTCTGGAAACTGAGCGCTGGATAACTATATCATGCACAGGCGAGGGATAGCTGCGGCCTGAGGCTCACCTAGTGGGCCATGGCCCAGTCGAGGAGGAGCTCGGGCAAGCCGAAGGGAAGCGCTGGGCTGGGCCTTGCGGCAGGTCGCGGCTGGGCCGGTCGATTGCTGCAGCCCACACACGCGCGTGCATCGGCGCGGGCGTTCATGCTCGTTCGCGACGGTGGCAAGCTGCCAAGGCTGGGGCGGCGGGGACGGGACGGATCCGGAGTGGAGGAGGTCGGGGAAGGTGGATCTTGCACGGGTCCTCCCGGATCTGCTCATTCCGGGTGGTGGCGGCGAACTGGGTGGCCGCTCCCGCGAGGAGAACCCGGCGGCAGCGGCGAGCTCCTGCGAAGGGGTTAGGCAGAGAGGTGAGGGGTGCGAGGGAGGAGAGGTTGGAGGCGGGCAGGGGCGTTGGGGCATGCCTGTTGCGGTCATCGGTGGCCGGCGATGCGAGGCAGGCGCAGCGGAACTGGAACGCCGGAGGACTCCGATGAGGAGGCACGGAGGCGGGGTCCGGCGAGTGGGCACTGGGCGTCTTGGGTGCGCGGGCCAGGAGGTCCCGATCCGGGCCCCAGTGGGCCACGACAGGTGCGGGGAGGACAGAGGAGGCCGGCAGGCCACGTGGCGACGCGCGATAGGTCGAGAGGCGACGGTTGCTGACATGGAGGCGGAGGATTGGCCGGTGAGAGGTGGCAGTGGTCGTGTCCGGCGTCGGGCGGACACGTCCGGTGGTGTGAAGGAGCGGGGCTAGGGTTTGGACCCGGAAATGGAGGGAGAGGGGGTGTTTTTATAGGTAGAGGCGGCGCCAAATGGGGTGCGGTTTTCGCCCACACGATTGTGATCGAACGGCGGAGAGCATGGAGCGGAGTTAGATGTGCTAGTGGGCTGTTTGGAGGGGGTGCTAGGCTGTAAAGAGAAGGGGGTTTCGGTTAGCGCGGTTAACCGTTACGGCATCAAACAACCTCCACATGGAACGAAATTTGGCGGGCGGTCTACCGGTGATATACCAAGGCCACTCGGCAAATCTCGGCCCCTTCCGAGAATGTTTTTTCGGCGGCTCACAAAACAAGATCGGGGAGGTGCCACGGGCGCGTGCGAGTGTGTCTGGGCTTAGAACGGACAATGGAGAGAACTGGGAGGACCCGAACGGATGCAAGTTTTGAAAAACATGCAGACGAAATGCAGATAATGACATGGCAAAGTGCAACACGCAAGAAAATGACTTGGCGTCGACGGCGAATAACTGGAAGACACCTGGCGCATCAGATTCGGGGTGTTACAACGGTTGTGGGTGGATACTTCTTGCATTCATTTTTCTGATCCAAGATCTTAAACCTATGTTGGGCTGGGCACGGGTACCTAAGGGACATGGTCGTGGGTGTGGAGGCAATTAGCTGTCGTAGCCAGCGCAAGTATGTAATTTTTCTTTCCAACAAGCTTATGAATGTGTTCTTGTAGTGAACTATTGTCCCCCTGAATACTTTTATATTGTTTTGCAAGTTCGTTCGGTCACAACAACTGGTACTAGGTTGAACGTGCTAGACATTGTTATGTTTTCAGATATAGACCTTCTAAGCTGTACTCGTGAAATTTGGTTTCGCAAAGTTGAGAATATTTTTTAAAGGTATAGCAGATCTAATTACAATGTTTCAAATTAGTAAAGAAAGATAAAAACAAGGCAGATATGAAGGAAATGTAAATGAAAAATACACATAGCTTCCTCTTGGCATGATACTAGGTGTACGCTTTGCACTTTGATAACTAGTTTTTGTTGAAATATGAGATGGGCCTAGAGCCCATATGACAATTTTAGATTTAATCTCTAAGGGCCCATGTAGGTGGCATGACAAGATGGTGGGAAGTTTAGTCCCACCATGCTAGTGGAAGAAGAGTTGGAGTGGTTTATAAGGGATTCTCTCCCTCATGCTATTGGAGCTTGAGAAGAAAAGAAGCCCTCGCGCAATCCTCCTCCTCCGCTTGCCTCGCCACGCCACGCCTCGTCACGAAGTTCCACGGGTTGCGGGATTGAGACGAGCCGAGCTCACTCCTATGCGCTTCTTTTTGCCGGTCAGGAACGGAGAGTCTTTGACAGGTAGGGACACGATCTGAGACGTCGGATCATGGGCTACCGACTTGGACGTGGGTTCAGCCCACGTCTCTCCGCGGTTGACGGGAGAGCGGGCCTCCAAAACCCTGCCTCTCCGGATCCTGTACGGGAGAGGGGTGATTAGGTTTTTGCTAGCGACTACGCGACTGCTCGCTTTTGACCATGTCGACCGACGCCGACCGTGCCGCTGCTGAGAAGGCCGAGGCCGACAAGAAGGCCACCGAGGATGCCGCGGCTCCTGCCACCGTCACTGCTGCCGCGTAGCCGATTGGAGGGTATACATTGTTGATCCCTCTCGTATTTCTTTCTGTTGTAGCAGTACTAGCGATATGCGTAGATGTCTCTACTATGTGCGTAGTACGTGCTCTGTTAGATTGTAATCAGTGTGTTATCAATGTTGTTCATGTCATGCTCAGGATTTATTCATGGATTAATTTAATCGAAAAACTGCCTATTTATTCATCAATCAGAAAACCTAATGTGTGTAGGAGTTTTTCGAATTCTGGTTTTGCTGCTGCACTGAAACCGTCCCCGTTTACGTGGACATACTTTAAGCGTTGGCAGACTAAAACCACCTTATGGATCACGGCCATGAACGTGTTTTGCGTCGCCGGTGTGACTCCCACAGGAACAATCGCTCCTGAACAGGAGAAGGCGTTCAAGGAGGCCACTATCGTGTCACTTGGGGCGGTTCTGAGCGTGATTGGAGCTAAGCTGGTTGACGCATATTAGCATATGCGGTCTGCCAAGAACTTGTGGGAGGCGCTCGAATCTAAGTTCGGGGCTGCCGATGCAGGGAGCGAGATGTATATTATAGAGCAGTTCCACGATTACAAGATGGTTGAAAACCGTCCTGCATTGGAGCAGGCTCATGAGATAATATGCATTGTTAAGGAGCTTGAGCTTCCTAAGTGTGAGTTACCGGGCAAGTTTGTCGCGGGCTGCATAATCGCTAAGCTCCCCAATTCCTGGAGGAACTTTGCCACCACTCTGAAACATCAGAGGCATGAATTCTCTGTGGAGGATGTCGTTGGCCATCTGAGTGTTGAGCAGAATTCAACGGCAAAGGACTCGCACGGAGAAGGGGACGAAAGAACTTATGTTGCCAATATGGTACATCAGAAGAACTCCAATTCCCACAAGCTCAAGGGAAAGAACTGTGTCCAACAGAATACTGACTTCAAGAAGAAGGGTAAGAAGACCTTCAAGAAGAACAAGAAGGGTGAGGAATGCTTTACTTGTGGTTCGGCTGAACATTGGGCCAACAAGTGCCCAAACAAGTTTAAGAAGTCAGGACAGGACTCCAAGTCCATCAACATGATTGTGGGCAACAATGAGAATGGTGCATCTAGGTACGGTAATTTATTTACTATTTTTTCAGTGTTTCAGCCTACCAATTGATGGGTGGATACAGGTGCAGGTGTTGACGTGTGTGCTGACATTTCATTGTTCTCTTCTTACCAGGTCACAGGCGACGGGTCTGTATTGATGGTGAATGGCGCGAGTGCTTCCGTTCATGGTGTTGGCACGGTCGGTCTGAAGATTACTTCGGGAAGGATCGTGCAGCTGAAGAACGTGCAGCATGTCCCCGCCATCAAGAAGAACCTCGTTAGTGGCTCCCTTCTATGTAGAGAAGGGTTTAAGTTAGTATTTGAGTCTAATAAATTAGTTGTTACTAAGTATGGACTATTTGTTGGAAAAGGTTATGAGAGCGGAGGGATGTTCCGCCTTTCCCTCGCAGATTTCTGTAATAAAGTCGTGAAGCATATTCATTCGGGTGTTAATGAATCTGAAGTTTGGCATTCACGTCTTGGTCACATTAGTTTTAGAGTTATGACGCGGCTAGCAAAATCTGAAGTTTGGCATTCACGTCTTGGTCACATTCGGGTGTGCAATCTAAGCAACCTCGAAAGCCTCACAAGGCTGCAGAGGAGAAACACTTGGCGCCACTTGAACTCATACATTCTGATCTTTGTGAGATGAATGGTGTGTTGACTAAAGGTGGAAAGAAATATTTCATGACTTTGATAGATGATTCCACTAGATATTGCTATGTGTATCTGTTAAATACCAAAGATGAGGCTCTACACTACTTTAAAATCTATAAGGCAGAAGTTGAGAATCAACTCGAAAAGAAAATTAAACGAGTCTGGTCAGATCGTGGTGGAGAGTACTTCTCGAAAGAGTTTGATGCCTTCTGTGCGGAACACGGTATTATTCATGAGAGGACACCTCCCTACTCACCCCAGTCAAACGGGGTTGCCGAGCGGAAAAACCGTACTCTAACTGATTTGGTTAACGCCATGTTAGATACATCGGGTTTATCCAAGGCATGGTGGGGGGAGGCTATAATGACATCATGTCATGTCCTGAATAAAGTTCCGACAAAGGATAATGAGATCACTCCTTATGAGAAGTGGACCAAGAGAAGGACAACACTCTCGTACTTACGTACTTGGGGCTTCTTGGCGAAAGTTAATGTGCTGATCCCCAAAAAGGGTAAGCTTGGACCAAAGACTGTGGACTGTGTTAATTTGGGCTACACTATGAATAGTGTTGGCTATAGATTTCTAGTAGTGAAATCTGAGGTACCTGACATGAAGGTTGGTACAATTATGGAGTCTAAGGATGCTACATTCTTTGAGGACATTTTCCCCGTGAGAGATGTAAAAAGCACTCCTAGACAGGAATCTAAGGAGACTCCTGAGCCTGCCATTCCTATGGAATATTATGAACGAACACATGATGAAAATCCTGAGGAGGATGACGAGGAAACCCTTGGTAGGGGCAAGAGACAAAGGAGTGCAAAGACCTTTGGTGATGATTTCTTCGTGTGCCTCGTGGATGATACTCCTACTTCTATTTCAGAAGCGTATGCCTCTCCAGAAGCTGACTACTGGAAGGATGCGGTCCGTAGCGAGATGGATTCCATCATGGCTAACGGGACATGGGAGATCACTGAGCGTCCCTATGGTTGTAAACCATTGGGATGTAAGTGGGTGTTCAAAAAGAAGCTTAGGCTCGATGCTACGATTGAAAAGTATAAGGCTAGGCTTGTGTCCAAGGGCTATGACCAGAAAGAAGAGGAAGATTTCTTTGATACTTATTCACATGTGGCTAGACTGACCACCATTCGAGTATTACTCTCGTTGGCGGCCTCGCACGGTCTTCTCGTCAACCAGATGGACGTTAAGATGGCTTTTCTGAATGGAGAGCTAAACAAGGAAATCTACATGCAACAGCCAGATGGCTTTGTGATAGATGGTCAGGAAAGAAAGGTGTGTAGGTTGCTGAAATCATTATATGGCCTGAAGCAAGCACCTAAGCAATGGCATGATAAGTTTAATACAACTCTGACATCTGTTGGCTTCATTGTTAATGAAGCTGACAAATGTGTATACTATCGCCATGGCGGGGGCGAAGGAGTCATACTGTGCCTGTATGTTGATGACATACTGATATTCAGAACCAACCTCAAAGTCATTGAGGAGGTTAAGTCGTTTCTGTCTCAGAACTTTGAGATGAAGGACCTTGGTGTGGCTGATGTTATCTTGAACATCAAGCTACTGAGAGATAATGAGGGTGGGATCACACTTCTGCAATCCCATTATGTTGAGAAGGTGTTGAGCCGTTTTGGATATTCGGACTGCAAACCATCTCAAACACCATATGATCCTAGTGTGTTGGTTCGAAAGTTCAAAGGCACAGCTAAGGATCAACTGAGATACTCTCAAATCATTGGTTCACTCATGTACCTAGGAAGTGCAACGAGGCCTGACATCGCGTTTGCTGTGAGGAAACTGATCCAGTTTGTTTCCAATTGGGGTGATGTACATTGGCATGCTATTGAGAGAGTTATGCGCTATCTGAAAGGTACTATGAACTACAGACTTCACTATACCAGATACCCGTCGGTACTTGAAGGGTATAGTGATGCGAATTGGATCTCTGATGCTGATGAGATGAAGGCCACAGCTGGGTATATGTTTACTCTTGGAGGTGGCGCTATTTCCTGGAAGTCTTGCAAGCAAACGATCTTAACGAGATCGACAATGGAAGCAGAATTAACAGCATTAGCACATCTGGTGTCGAAACAGGATGGCTTCGTGATCTTTTGATGGACTTGCCATTGGTTGATAAACTGGTTCTGGCTATCCTTATGAACTGTGACAATCAGACTGTCATCACCAAGGTGAAGAGTTCAAAGGACAACATGAAGTCCAACACACATAAGAATGAGATTAAAAGCTGTCAGAAAATTAAGAAACTCCGGAGTGATAGCGTTGGAGTATGTCCATACGGCTAAGAATTTGGCTGATCCCTTTACAAAGGGCTATCGCGTGTTGTGATAGAGAGTGCATCGAGGGAGATGGGCATGAGACCCACATGAGTTGCCATGGTAGTAACCCAACCTATGTGATCGGAGATCCCGTGAAGTAGGACCTGGGAAAACAAGCCAGTGGTGAACTGAGGAGAGTAACTTTACTAACCCACTCCGTTGGAGATGCAATACTCACGTAAACTGTATGGAAGGATGACTACTGTCTTAATGTGTTCCAGGGCTTATATGTATAAGCAAGATGCTATCCTACAGAGCGATCTTTGGAGGAACACACCTATATAAGCCCGACTGCTGGTCACGGTCTATGAGATTGGTGTCACATCCCTAGCTGCTGGTAGTGCTCTAGGCTAGCTTCATGTGTGCAACATGTTTAAATTGTATGAAATTTGAAATGGGGATGACCAAGCCCTAGCACCAAAGCATTGCAAATAGGTTCAACTTCAAAATATTTTCAAAGAACCCAAATTGGTTTGCAAAAATGTTCATGATCACTGGAAAAGGGTGAAAACCATATCCAGAGATGATGGATATTTTTCCAAGACATTTTGGATTTTTTTGAATAAACCATATTGTATTTGACTTTGGGCATTTAAATACTATAAATAATTTAAATGTTCAAATAAATGTTGGAAATTGTTAAGGGTCACTGAAATAATTCAGAAAGCACCCATAATTATTTCCAGGATTTTATAAAGTGATTTGATATTTAAATCAAATCCAAAAACAAATTGCAGAAATAGAAAAGAGAAACAGAACAGAAATAAAAGAGAGAAGGACTTACCTGTGAAGCCCACCTGGTGGCCCAACAGGACCGGCCCAGCGCGGCCCAGCCCGCCACCGCTACTCCCCCCCCTGTCGTCTTCCTCTTGCCAGTGGGAGCAGCTGCGTGCTCGCACGCGCGCGGCCGAGGAGGCCACCTCCTCCCTGCCTGGCTGCCTCCTCCTTCCCTGGTCCCTCCCGCGACGCCACGCAGCCCCGACCCCCTCTCACTTCTCCCTCGCCCTCTGGACCTCCCTCCCCCTCGCTCCTCTGTTTCCCCTCCCGCGACCGAACGGAGCCGCCGCCACCGACGAGAGCCACCGTGGCTACCGGCCACCCCACGGCTCACCGACGCCCCAGGAAGCTCCGCCGGTCCTCCCTCTACCTCCTCAACGAGCCACGATGCCCCGGACGTGCCACAACACCACCCTCGATGCCTTCTTCAACCTCGGGACCGCCGGCCATCTTCGTCAAATTCGCCGGCTCCGGACCATCCCCGACCTCGTCTCCGCCTCGAATGGATCCGCTGTGAGCCTCCGCTGCCTCTCCTGTGCTCGCCCCCTCCGTTCTCGCCCCCTAGCCCCATCTCCCACCGCGGCCGAGAGTTTCTCGCTGCCGGCCATGGTGTGGCCGTGGCCACAGCCACCGCAGCTCGTTCTCGAGCCCACCGTCGTGCTCACCACAGTCCCAGGAGCACATAGCACTCACCAACGCCTCCCCTGGCGCCCTGCATCGCCTAACCCGTCGTTGCCGTAGCTCCGGCCGCCGCCTAAGTGGTCGCCGCCGTCGACCCCGGCCTCCCTGTGCCCAGCTGCGTGCGCCCCTAGATGCGCGGGAGCACGGGCTCCCTCTTGGTGCCCTCAGCATGACCAGCCGCGGGCTGTAGCGCCGTTCCGAGCAACTCCGGCGAGGTCTCGCCGTCGCCGTGGCCGCCGGCGTCACTTGCTGACGGGGCTGGCTTAATTAGCCACTAAACACCGCACCGTGTCACTGACACCTAGGCCCCACGCCTTAACTAATCTTAGTTTATTTTCTGTTTAGCTTAAATTAATCACAGTGGCCCCACGCGTCAGCTTTGACCGTGCTGACGTGGCCTTTGACCCGGCCCCACCTGCCATTGACACTAACTAGCCCTGTGTCACTGACGTGTGGCCCCCACACGTCAGGTTTGACCTGGGGCGCCCAGTTGACCCTGCTGACGTCACTGTGATGTGGGGCTGACGCAATAAGTATTTTCTGGATTTAATATTATTCAGGAAATTCCAGAAAATAGCTAAAACTTCTAAAAATCATAGAAAATTAACCGTAACTCCAAATTAAATAAATTATATATGAAAAATTATCAGAAAAATTCAAGGAATCCATCTGTACCATTTTCATGCATGTTAGAACAACTTATAGCTGCTGTTTAGCACAAATCAATTAAATGGCATTTGAATAATCACATATGGAGTTTGAATTTGAATCTTGTATTCAAACCAACTTCATTTAATCTGTTGCTAGTTGCATTAGCCCAAAACACATTCATTTTGCCATGTCATGATCATGCATTATATTGTGCATTGCATTGATTGTGTTCCCTTCTGTGTTGCCGGTATTTGTCCCCTCTCGATAGACGTGATACCGATGATGTGATCGTTGACACTGATGAAGACTCAATGTTATCTTCAGAAGTGCCAGGCAAGCAAAACCCCCTTGTTCATTCCGATACAATCCCACTCTCTCGCTCCTGCTCTCTTTTACTGCATTAGGACAACAACGATTCAACTGTTACTTGCTGCGGTAGCTGAACCCCTTTATCCTCTGCATGACCTGTCATTCCACAGTAAATAGATGAAACCCACTAGCATGAGTAGGAGTTGTTTGAGCCCTGATGTGCCTACTCATTCATGTTTGTTTGTCATGCCTGCTACTGCTTAGAGTTGAGTCAGGTCTGATTCATCGGGGATGAATCAGAGGCGTGTGAACCTGTCCTACTGTGTGTGAGCTAAGTGTGTGAACACGATTTGGTAAAGGTAGCGGTGAGAGGCCATGTAGGAGTACATGGTGGGTTGTCTCATTGCAGCCGTCCTCAGGAACTGAGTTCTGTGTTTGTGATCCATGATTCAGCTACTACCACGCATTGGGCCCGAAACCAATGGACCCTCTCGGCTTCTTGATCACCCTTGTCCTCTGTCCAGGAGTTGCAAGTAGTTTCTGGTGTTTGTAGTATGCTGGAGGCCGTGGGCAGCGCTGACCGTAGGGGTGGGCTGTGATGCGGTAGGCACGTGGCCGGGTAAATCGGGCGCCCGTTTGGTGTCACGGAACCCTGTACACATCGTTTGGGGCTGTGAGCGAAACTCCGGCCGGATCTCCCCATGGATGGAACCCGAATAGGCGATAAACCTGGACTAGAGACTTAGGTGATTAGGTAGGTCGTGGCCGACACCCACGTTGGGCTTCCGCTTGAAGGTTGCCGAGTACATGTCGTGTAAACGGCGGTAAGTGGTGAGAGCGTGCGTGAAGAAGTACACACCTGCAGGGTTAACATCATCTATTCGAATAGCCGTGTCCGCGGAAAAGGACTTCTGGGTTGCTTATATCAGTTCATAGACAAGTGAAAGTGGATACTCTAAAATACGCAAGATAAGCGTGAGTGCTATGGATGGCGTTCTCGTAGGGAGACGGGAGCGGATCCATAGTGGTGTATTGATATGGTGAATATGTGGACTCGTGTGCGCCACCTCAAAGAGTTGCTTGCAGTCGTAGTTCAGGATAGCCACCGAGTCAAAGCTGGCTTGCTGCAGTTAAACCCCACCATCCCCTTTGTTGATAATGATGCATATGTAGATAGTTCTGATGTAAGTCTTGCTGGGTACATTTGTACTCACGTTTGCCTATTTTATGTTTTTGCAGAGAGACTTCGGTCTCACTAGTAATTCCGCGTGGTCTTCGACGTTTAGCTTGTTACCTCAACTACGATTTTGTGCCTCGGCAGGATCTGATAGATAGTCAGGCTTTTCAGCCTTTTTCATTTATAGATGTCTGTACTCAGACATGATAGCTTCCGCTTGTGCTTTGACTTGTATGCTCTGAATGTTGGGTCATGAGACCCCTGTTTGTAATATCTCGCTCCTCGGAGCCTATTGATAAATACTTGAGTTATAGAGTCATGTTGTGATGCCATGTTGTATTTGCACATATCGAGCATATTGTGTGTATGTTATTGAAATGCTTGGTATGTGTGGGATCTGACCATCTAGTTGTTTATCCTTAGTAGCCTCTCTTACCGGGAAATGTCTCCTAGTGTTTCCACTGAGCCATGGTAGCTTGCTACTGCTCCGGAACACTTAGGCTGGCCGGCATGTGTCCTTCTTCGTTCCTGTGTCTGTCCCTTCGGGGAAATGTCACGCGATGAATACCGGAGTCCTGTTAGCCCGCTACAGCCCGGTTCACCGGAGTCCTGCTAGCCCAGTGCTACAGCCTGGATTCACTCGCTGATGACCGACACGTTCGATGCTGGGTCATGGATGCCTGTCCCTGTAAGTCTGTGCCACTTTGGGTTTACGACTAGCCATGTCAGCCCGGGCTCCTTATCATATGGATGCTAGCGACACTGTCATATACGTGTGCCAAAAGGCGCAAACGGTCCCGGGCAAAGGTAAGGCGACACCCGTGGGAATACCGTGCGTGAGGCCGCAAAGTGATATGAGGTGTTACATGCTAGATCGATGTGGCATTGAGTCGGGGTCCTGACAGCGTTGGTATCAGAGCTTGACTGCCTGTAGGATTACCAAGCCAAACTGGTCGAAGTTGAGTCTAGAAATTCTTTAGTTATGTAAGGGAATTGATTGTGGGATGGAACGTAAGGCTCTTTTTACTCCTTATACCTCATGCCCTTCTGATCTGAGTCATCTTATCTTTTCTACGGGGATTAAGAACTAGGCTATCTCTTCTTTCTATCAGGATCACGTGTTACTAATCAGTGGACTTATAAGATTGTTGGATTTAAGTCTCAGTTCAGTTCCTACTACTTCCGTATGTTAATTGTTGATCTCTTAACCTTGGTATTGTGCTTCTGAGTGGCTATGCCACCATTTTTGTAGCATGTCTCAAATCTTTTTGAGCAATTATAGCCGTTATGCTGTCCGAGTCTTCCCAGGTTTCTAAATAGTCTGATGCATTCGCAAAATCCTTTCCCTCTGGTTTCGATGTTCCTTTATGCTAGCTCAATCACACTAATTGTTGAGTTAAGGTATTCTATTGCCTTGACATTTATGTTGGAGTTATTATTATGACCCTAGGTGTCTCAGGGGATCATCTAGTGGTCTAGCCATGATTTGTGTCCTAGTGTGAAGATTCTGGCCTTTATTATCGAAAGCATCCTGTGATGCCATTTAGTTAGTAGGTATTTTATTCCTGGGTTCTTAAACCCGATATTCACCCTACTTACATCATGTTGATAGTGTTGCTAGTTCCTTTAGTATATTAGTAACCTTTGCGATAGTCCTCGAGGTCCGTGGTATATCGTTCTTCCAAATACCATGAACCATTATGGCAGAAGTTTGTTGGATCAAAAGATCACAACAGGCCCTCTATGAGTTCTCCATGCTATATTGTGACTCTGCCAGCTCAACCTTTCTGCATGGGTTATCCGGAAGAATTATGTTGAACTTTGTTCGGCATACCAACCCATGTATCCACAACTCAGAAAGTTATATGTTCCTTTGAGTTGTCCCTCTTTAGTTGTCTACTGACCTTCGTCTATCAATTGATAGTCAAGAGTATACGTGCGTTCGTTTATCGATGCCTATTACTCTTGTGGTCCGTCAAGCCATTCTATCGTGGAATGACTAGGAGAAACAAACTCCAGTACCTCTTCCCTATCCAGGATTGGGTCAAAGAAGTTGTGCTCCGCAGATCAAATTGCTAATCCAGCTTTTGTTCTGCTCTACCTTGGAGTATTACATATTTTATATCGAGATTGTTATAGGAATTGCACACCATCCTATGAACTCTTGGTACAGTGATACTTCTTGCCATCATTGTTCATTCCTCGGTTCCTGTGTTATTGTAACCGGAATGCCGACAAATGAATCATGGCATGTGAAATCAATATTGCTAGCAACTCTGTTGCTTGGTAGTTAAATGGACGATAACCTCATTCTTAGCGTGTTGATTATTGAATCGTCACCCTAAGATTGATTGTGCTACCTAGTCCCTATTTCTGGTGCACTCCTCGACCAATGAGTTAGGAATTATTTCAAGTCCTCACCCATTTGATCATGTCGTCTTGCCCTCAAAAGCAAGATTGTTCTCGAGCTTAGTAACATACCGGTGGTTCGTGACTTTCCAAATATCTTCTTGGAAGTGTTACCGGGTTGTCACCTGACTGTTATGTTGAGCTCGTGATCAAGTTGGTTTATCCTGTAAACCACCCTTTCTCCAAGAATCCGTGTTGGATACCCCTGAGCTAGTTGGTTAAGCTAGACAACAACCTGGAGAGTTGGAAGGTAAAAGCTTGCCTGACTTAGTTCGTTCCAAAGGGATATTCTTGTGTAGTGTGTGTTGAAGAGAGATGATATCTTCATCGATTGGTCCCTGTGATCAGTTATTGGACCTATTGCCTGATAAAAACTTTGATTTGAGTATGGGTTATCGTCAAATCAAATCAGAACCAACGATGTTCGTAATGTTGTCTTACTCGTCGTTGATCCCTCGAGCATACACCATTACATCTTTGGTCTGACCAATACTATCACCGTGTTCACTTAACTATGGAATTCCTTTTAAATGGAAACCTAGATGAATTGTTGTTGAGCCCATTGACAACATCCTTATCTCCTTCATGATTTTGTTGAACATTAAGCTAGTGTTGGAAACTTTTGAAAGCATTTGTTCATGCTAGCTCATGAAGCATATGTTCGGATGTAAGAAGTGACTTCCTCTAGTTCATGTGCATTTGATGCAAGTTGCCGCCGTGGACTCGAGAAAGTCAATATTGCTTCCTCTGGAATCATCGCAAGTCAGTCATGCATATGTGCGAAGTATTCTATGGTTTGGAGACTTGCAACCTTCATTCCATATGTGTTCCGAGCACACCAAGCCACTGATTGAGTTGTTCAAAGATAAAGGAGTCTGTCCAAGGTGAACTCTTTGGACTTCCACGCGTGGAGACTTCGATGTCATTAATGATGGTTCCCCACCTGAACTCGTTAGTGTTTTGTTGTAAGACTACCATGTGATAATGTTTGTCTGGGACAACGTGTTCACATGTGTGTAGCAGAACCAGCTCATGTGTTGGAGCTCGCTATCGTAGTCCATTTCCCGAGAATCTCGCAACGTCATCTCGTCGATTTGTGTTGCAAACTTTCATTTTTTTCTTCCTAGGCTCGATGAGTCTGGAATATCCTAACGCCAACCAGATCTGAATCTCAGGCAGATATGATGGTTTGGAACATTTCCCAAGAACTATAATATCGGTCCCTCGGAAACCGGTAAAGTGGATGTCGTGGCCAACACACCCAGCCGGAAGACCTGTTATTATAATATCTTGATTGAAGAAGTTGGCCACCTCCCCATAGGGATTTCGTAGGATTTACTCCCTAGTTGCCCCTATGGATTTTTGTGTTCCCGAAGTCCGACCTTTTTACTTGATGCTTTAGATATCAAACCATATCTATGAATGGGTTACACTAGCACATCAAGGAGAACATTAGAAGCGGAGTGCTAAATGTCTCTCGGTCGATCATCCAGATTTTATTTCCTTGGCCCCGCCAAGGGTGAAATCTGAGAAGGTGTTATCTTCCTTTGCATCTGCATCCTCCATCACCATTCATCATGGTAGTAAGTTGTGTTACCGGACCCTTGACACGGATATTGGTAGAATCTTGATGATTGTGGAAATGCTCAAGTTCTTGAGAGCACGCACAAGCGCTACGTGTTATCATCGGCACTAGCTGGGTTTGCTCTCAGTTCCCTCGGCAATGCTATGATCTATTCAAACAGTGAATTCACTCTCTATTGTTGGGTTCCTCCCCAGTTACCAGAATCATTCCCAGCATTTGCATTTTGTTCCCAGCTTGCACCGCTAATGTGCCATTCTACCATGGGTCTCTTCCATTTCCGGTGGTAAGCAAGTTCATCCATTACATTGTCTTCAACAAGGTAATCCACATCATCCAAGTCCGAGTATGCCATTCTACCGACCCCATCCAAACGATCGCTCGAGAATTGCCTTAGGTTGGCTTAAAGAGTTTCATTGATCTTTGAATCAAAGGTAATTCTTTTTGCCACTTAAGGGGATATTTCTACGAGTCACCTTCCCTAAGGTGCATCGTTATGGTATCATGGCAACTCAACTCCTCGCTACGTTGGCAGTCGTTTACCACCTTCTTAGGTGTGGAATTGTTGTCTACCTAGTGAACCCTCGTCATCTATTCCACTCCATCCCTCTAGAGGTGTGCTTCGTGTCTCAGCTCGAGAAATGTTGTTATGTCTCATTCCGTGGGTTAATCCTGAGTTGTTCGACCTTCGAGAAGAACAATTCTGTAGGGTCTTTCCTTTCCTCTCGTTGTCATGATAGTTGGAGTTCTCAAGGCAAGACTTCAAGACAATGATGGTGATCGAATCAACGTTCCTATGAAGTGCAACCTGGATCGTGAAGATTGTGCTAGTTTGCGCTCCCCCTCCACCTTACCCTACGCTCGAATCTCGAGACGAGATTCTTGTTTAGTGGGGGTGAGTTGTCACATCCCTAGCTGCTGGTAGTGCTCTAGGCTAGCTTCATGTGTGCAACATGTTTAAATTGTATGAAATTTGTAATGGGGATGACCAAGCCCTAGCACCAAAGCATTGCAAATAGGTTCAACTTCAAAATATTTTCAAAGAACCCAAATTGGTTTGCAAAAATGTTCATGATCACTGGAAAAGGGTGAAAACCATATCCAGAGATGATGGATATTTTTCCAAGACATTTTGGATTTTTTTGAATAAACCATATTGTATTTGACTTTGGGCATTTAAATACTATAAATAATTTAAATGTTCAAATAAATGTTGGAAATTGTTAAGGGTCACTGAAATAATTCAGAAAGCACCCATAATTATTTCCAGGATTTTATAAAGTGATTTGATATTTAAATCAAATCCAAAAACAAATTGCAGAAATAGAAAAGAGAAACAGAACAGAAATAAAAGAGAGAAGGACTTACCTGTGAAGCCCACCTGGTGGCCCAACAGGACCGGCCCAGCGCGGCCCAGCCCGCCACCGCTACTCCCCCCCTGTCGTCTTCCTCTTGCCAGTGGGAGCAGCTGCGTGCTCGCACGCGCGCGGCCGAGGAGGCCACCTCCTCCCTGCCTGGCTGCCTCCTCCTTCCCTGGTCCCTCCCGTGATGCCACGCAGCCCCGACCCCCTCTCACTTCTCCCTCGCCCTCTGGACCTCCCTCCCCCTCGCTCCTCTGTTTCCCCTCCCGCGACCGAACGGAGCCGCCGCCACCGACGAGAGCCACCGTGGCTACCGGCCACCCCACGGCTCACCGACGCCCCAGGAAGCTCCGCCGGTCCTCCCTCTACCTCCTCAACGAGCCACGAGGCCCCGGACGTGCCACAACACCACCCTCGATGCCTTCTTCAACCTCGGGACCGCCGGCCATCTTCGTCAAATTCGCCAGCTCCGGACCATCCCCGGCCTCGTCTCCGCCTCGAATGGATCCGTTGTGAGCCTCCGCTGCCTCTCCTGTGCTCGCCCCCTCCGTTCTCGCCCCCTAGCCCCATCTCCCACCGCGGCCGAGAGTTTCTCGCCGCCGGCCATGGCTTGGCCGTGGCCACAGCCACCGCAGCTCGTTCTCGAGCCCACCGTCGTGCTCACCACAGTCCCAGGAGCACATAGCACTCACCAACGCCTCCCCTGGCGCCCTGCATCGCCTAACCCGTCGTTGCCGTAGCTCCGGCCGCCGCCTAAGTGGTCGCCGCCGTCGACCCCGGCCTCCCTGTGCCCAGCTGCGTGCGCCCCTAGATGCGCGGGAGCACGGGCTCCCTCTTTGTGCCCTCAGCGCGACCAGCCGCGGGCTGTAGCGCCGTTCCGAGCAACTCCGGCGAGGTCTCGCCGTCGCCGTGGCCGCCGGCGTCACTTGCTGACGGGGCTGGCTTAATTAGCCACTAAACACCGCACCGTGTCACTGACACCTAGGCCCCACGCCTTAACTAATCTTAGTTTATTTTCTGTTTAGCTTAAATTAATCACAGTGGCCCCACGCGTCAGCTTTGACCGTGCTGACGTGGCCTTTGACCCGGCCCCACCTGCCATTGACACTAACTAGCCCTGTGTCACTGACGTGTGGCCCCCACACGTCAGGTTTGACCTGGGGCGCCCAGTTGACCCTGCTGACGTCACTGTGACGTGGGGCTGACGCAATAAGTATTTTCTGGATTTAATATTATTCAGGAAATTCCAGAAAATAGCTAAAACTTCTAAAAATCATAGAAAATTAACCGTAACTCCAAATTAAATAAATTATATATGAAAAATTATCAGAAAAATTCAAGGAATCCATCTGTACCATTTTCATGCATGTTAGAACAACTTATAGCTGTTGTTTAGCACAAATCAATTAAATGGCATTTGAATAATCACATATGGAGTTTGAATTTGAATCTTGTATTCAAACCAACTTCATTTAATCTGTTGCTAGTTGCATTAGCCCAAAACACATTCATTTTGCCATGTCATGATCATGCATTATATTGTGCATTGCATTGATTGTGTTCCCTTCTGTGTTGCCGGTATTTGTCCCCTCTCGATAGACGTGATACCGATGATGTGATCGTTGACACTGATGAAGACTCAATGTTATCTTCAGAAGTGCCAGGCAAGCAAAACCCCCTTGTTCATTCCGATACAATCCCACTCTCTCGCTCCTGCTCTCTTTTACTGCATTAGGACAACAACGATTCAACTGTTACTTGCTGCGGTAGCTGAACCCCTTTATCCTCTGCATGACCTGTCATTCCACAGTAAATAGATGAAACCCACTAGCATGAGTAGGAGTTGTTTGAGCCCTGATGTGCCTACTCATTTATGTTTGTTTGTCATGCCTGCTACTGCTTAGAGTTGAGTCAGGTCTGATTCATCGGGGATGAATCAGAGGCGTGTGAACCTGTCCTACTGTGTGTGAGCTAAGTGTGTGAACACGATTTGGTAAAGGTAGCGGTGAGAGGCCCTGTAGGAGTACATGGTGGGTTGTCTCATTGCAGCCGTCCTCAGGAACTGAGTTCTGTGTTTGTGATCCATGATTCAGCTACTACCACGCATTGGGCCCGAAACCAATGGACCCTCTCGGCTTCTTGATCACCCTTGTCCTCTGTCCAGGAGTTGCAAGTAGTTTCTGGTGTTTGTAGTATGCTGGAGGCCGTGGGCAGCGCTGACCGTAGGGGTGGGCTGTGATGCGGTAGGCACGTGGCCGGGTAAACTGGGCGCCCGTTTGGTGTCACGGAACCCTGTACACATCGTTTGGGGCTGTGAGCGAAACTCCGGCCGGATCTCCTCATGGATGGAACCCGAATAGGCGATAAACCTGGACTAGAGACTTAGGTGATTAGGTAGGTCATGCCCGACACCCACGTTGGGCTTCCGCTTGAAGGTTGCCGAGTACATGTCGTGTAAACGGCGGTAAGTGGTGAGAGCGTGCGTGAAGAAGTACACCCCTGCAGGGTTAACATCATCTATTCGAATAGCCGTGTCCGCGGAAAAGGACTTCTGGGTTGCTTATATCAGTTCATAGACAAGTGAAAGTGGATACTCTAAAATACGCAAGATAAGCGTGAGTGCTATGGATGGCGTTCTCGTAGGGAGACGGGAGCGGATCCATAGTGGTGTATTGATATGGTGAATATGTGGACTCGTGTGCGCCACCTCAAAGAGTTGCTTGCAGTCGTAGTTCAGGATAGCCACCGAGTCAAAGCTGGCTTGCTGCAGTTAAACCCCACCATCCCCTTTGTTGATAATGATGCATATGTAGATAGTTCTGATGTAAGTCTTGCTGGGTACATTTGTACTCACGTTTGCCTATTTTATGTTTTTGCAGAGAGACTTCGGTCTCACTAGTAATTCCGCGTGGTCTTCGACATTTAGCTTGTTACCTCAGCTATGATCTTGTGCCTCGGCAGGATCTGATAGATAGTCAGGCTTTTCAGCCTTTTTCATTTATAGATGTCTGTACTCAGACATGATAGCTTCCGCTTGTGCTTTGACTTGTATGCTCTGAATGTTGGGTCGTGAGACCCCTGTTTGTAATATCTCGCTCCTCGGAGCCTATTGATAAATACCTGAGTTATAGAGTCATGTTGTGATGCCATGTTGTATTTGCACATATCGAGCATATTGCGTGTATGTTATTGAAATGCTTGGTATGTGTGGGATCTGACCATCTAGTTGTTTATCCTTAGTAGCCTCTCTTACCGGGAAATGTCTCCTAGTGTTTCACTGAGCCATGGTAGCTTGCTACTGCTCCGGAACACTTAGGCTGGCCGGCATGTGTCCTTCTTCGTTCCTGTGTCTGTCCCTTCGGGGAAATGTCACGCGATGAATACCGGAGTCCTGTTAGCCCGCTACAGCCCGGTTCACCGGAGTCCTGCTAGCCCAGTGCTACATCCTGGATTCACTCGCTGATGACCGACACGTTCGATGCTGGGTCATGGATGCCTGTCCCTGTAAGTCTGTGCCACTTTGGGTTTACGACTAGCCATGTCAGCCCGGACTCCTTATCATATGGATGCTAGCGACACTGTCATATACGTGTGCCAAAAGGCGCAAACGGTCCCGGGCAAAGGTAAGGCGACACCTGTGGAATACCATGCGTGAGGCCGCAAAGTGATACGAGGTGTTACATGCTAGATCGATGTGGTATTGAGTCGGGGTCCTGACAATTGGGGTGATCTCTAGCAAGCTCATGAACAGGCTAGGAGTGTGACTAATATGCTCCACCCGAGGGGTCGGCCTTCGGCAGCCTCGTATCAGTGAGACTTGTGGAGAAACTTCTTGACGCCAAACTGACAATTCAAGGCATAGTTCATTGTTCAGTTGTGAAGGAGTGTAACTCCTTGGTCTAGGTGGAGCTCAACCTTAATCGGTCTCCACTGAGATGCTAGTATATCAAAACAGCGTTTGGCACAAAGGACAAAGTGGGCCCCTGAGATCTGGTGGGGGGTTGTTGAAATATGAGATGGGCCTAGAGCCCATATGAAAATTTTAGATTTAATCTCTACGGGCCCATGTGGGTGGCATGACAAGGTGGTGGGAAGTTTAGTCCCACCATGCTAGTGGAAGAAGAGTTGGAGTGGTTTATAAGGGATTCTCTCCCTCATGCTATTGGAGCTTGAGAATAAAAGAAGCCCTCGCGCACTCCTCCTCCTCCGCTCGCCTCGCCACGCTACACCACGCCTCATCACGACGCGCCGCACCACGCCGCGGGTTGCGGGATTGAGCCGAGCCGAGCTCACTCCTATGCGCTTCTTTTTGCCGGTCAGGAACGGAGAGTCTTTGACAGGTAGGGACACAATCTGATATGTCGGATCGTGGGCTACCGACTTGGACGTGGGTTCAGCCCACATCTCTCCACGCGCGGACGCACATATATATGTGGGGTGATACCAACCCTAGCCGCCGCGAAATAGAACACATCTCGCCTCCACGCCCACGTCGTTCCTTTGTTGCTGCTGCCGCCGCCGGCGACTCCATCTTGTTCACCACGTACAGGGTTGACGGGAGAGCAGGCCTCCAAAACCCCGCCTATCCGGATCCTATACGGGAGAGGGGCGATTAGGTTTTTGGGTAGCGACGACGCGATTGCTCTCTTCTATTCATCTACGTCTGCATCACCTTCGTCATCACCATGTCGACCGACGCCAATCGTGTCGCCGGTGAGAAGGCCGAGGCCGACAAGAAGGCCGCCGAGGATGCTGCGGCTGCTGCCACCGTCACCGCCGCCGCGTGGCCGATTGGAGGGTATACATCGTTGATCCCTCTCGTGTTTCTTTCTGTTGTAGCAGTACTAGCGATATGTGTAGTTGTCTCTACTATGTGCGTAGTACATGCTCTCTTAGATCATAGTCAGTGTGTTATAAATGTTGTTCATGTCATGCTCATGATGTATTCATGGATTAATTTAATCGAAAAATTGGCTATTTATTCATCAATCCAAAAACCTAATGTGTGTAGGAGTTTTTCGAGTTCTGGTTTTGCTGCTCACTGAAACCGTCCCCGTTTACAGGGACGTACTTTAAGCGTTGACAGACTAAAACCACCTTATGGCTCACGGCCATGAACATGTTCTGGGTCGCCAGTGTGACTCCCAAAGGAACGATCGCTCCTGAACAGGATAAGGCATTCAAGGAGGCCATTGTCATGTTCCTCGGGGCGGTTCTGAGCGTGATTGTAGATAAGCTGGTTGACGCATATTTGCATATGCGGTCTGCCAAGGACTTGTGGGAGGCGCTCGAATCTAAGTTCGGGGCTGTCGATGCAGGGAGCGAGATGTATATTATAGAGCAGTTCCACGATTACAAGATGGTTGAAAACCGTCCTGTATTGGAGCAGGCTCATGAGATAATATGCATTGTTAAGGAGCTTGAGCTTCTTAAGTGCGAGTTACCGGGCAAGTTTGTTGCGGGCTACATAAACGCTAAGCTCCCGAATTCCTGGAGGAACTTTGCCACCACTCTGAAACATCAGAGGCGTGAAATCTCTATGGAGGATGTCATTGGCCATCTGAGTGTTGAGCAGAATTCAATGGCAAAGGACTCGCACGGAAAAGGGGGCGAAGGAACTTCTGTGGCCAATATGGTACATCAGAAGAACTCCAATTCCCACAAGCTCAAGGGAAAGAATGGTGTCCAACAGAATACCAACTTCAAGAAGAAGGGTAAGAAGACCTTCAAGAAGAACAAGAAGGATGAGGACTGATTTACTTGTGGTTCGGCTGAACATTGGGCCAACAAGTGCCCAAACAAGTTTAAGAAGTCAGGACAGGACTCCAAGTCCGTCAACATGATTGTGGGCAACAATGAGAATGGTGCATCTGGGTACGGTAATTTATTTACTGTTTTTTCAGTGTTTCAGCCTACCGATTGGTGGGTGGATACAGGTGCAGGTGTTCACGTGTGAGCTGACATTTCATTGTTCTCTTCTTACCAGGTCATAAGCGACGGGTCCGTATTGATGGGGAATGGCACGAGTGCTTTTGTTCATGGTGTTGGCACGGTCGATCTGAAGTTTACTTCGGGAAGGATCGTGCAGCTGAAGAACGTGCAGCATGTCCCCGCTATCAAGAAGAACCTCGTTAGTGGCTCCCTTCAATGTAGAGAAGGGTTTAAGTTGGTATTCGAGTCTAATAAATTAGTTGTTACTAAGTATGGACTATTTGTTGGAAAAGGTTATGAGAGTGGAGGGATGTTCCGCCTTTCCCTCACAGATTTCTGTAATAAAGTCGTGAACCATATTCATTCGAGTGTTAATGAATCTGAAGTTTGGCATTCACGTCTTTGTCACAATAGTTTCGAAGTTATGACGCGGCTAGCAAAATCGAATTTAATCCCGAGTTTCACTTTAGCCAAAGGTTCTAAGTGCCATTCGTGTGTGCAATCTAAGCAACCTCGCAAGCCTCACAAGGCAGTAGAGGAGAGACACTTGGCGCCACTTAAACTCATACATTCTGATCTTTGTGAGATGAATGGTGTGTTGACTAAAGGTGGAAAGAAATATTTCATGACTTTGATAGATGATTCCACTAGATATTGCTATGTGTATCTATTAAATACCAAAGATGAGGCTCTACACTACTTTAAAATCTATAAGGCAGAAGTTGAGAATCAACTCGAAAAGAAAATTAAATGAGTCCGGTCAGATCGTGGTGGAGAGTACTTCTCGAAAGAGTTTGATGCCTTCTGTGCGGAACACGGTATTATTCATGAGAGGACGCCTCCCTACTCAACCCAGTCAAACGGGGTTGCCGAGCCGAAAAACCATACTCTAACTGATTTGGTTAATGCCATGTTAGATACGTCGGGTTTATCCCAGGCATGGTGGGGGGAGGCTATAATGACATCATGTCATGTCCTGAATAAAGTTCCGACAAAGGATAACGAGATCACTCCTTATGAGAAGTGGACCAAGAGAAGGACAACACTCTCGTACTTATGTACTTGGGGCTGCTTGGCGAAAGTTAATTTGCCGATCCCCAAAAAGCGTAAGCTTGGACCAAAGACTATGGACTGTGTTAATTTGGGCTACGCTATGAATAGTGTTGGCTATAGATCTCTTGTAGTGAAATCTGAGGTACCTGACATGAAGGTCTGTACAATTATGGAGTCTAAGGATGCTACATTCTTTGAGGACATTTTCCCCATGAGAGATGTACAAAGCACTTCTAGACAGGAATCTAAGGAGACTCCTGAGCCTACCATGCCTATGGAATATTATGAACGAACACATGATGAAAATCCTGAGGAGGATGAGGAGGAAATCCTTGGTAGGGGCAAGAGACAAAGGACTGCAAAGACCTTTGGTGATGATTTCTTCGTGTACCTTGTGGATGATACTCCTACTTCTATTTCAGAAGCGTATGCCTCTCCAGAAGCTGACTACTAGAAGGATGCGGTCCGTAGCGAGATGGATTCCATCATGGCTAACGGGACATGGGAGATCACTGAGCGTCCCTATGGTTGCAAACCATTGGGATGTAAGTGGGTGTTCAAAAAGAAGCTTAGGCCCGATGGTACGATTGAAAAGTACAAGGCTAGGCTTGTGGCCAAGGGCTATGACCAGATAGAAGAGGAAGATTTCTTCGATACTTATTCACTTGTGGCTAGACTGACCACCATTCGAGTATTACTCTCGTTGGCAGTCTCGCACGGTCTTCTCGTCCACCAGATGGATGTTAAGACAGCTTTTCTGAATGGAGAGCTAAACGAGGAAATCTACATGCAACATCCAGATGGCTTTGTGATAGATGGTCAGGAAAGAAAGGTGTGTGGGTTGCTGAAATCTTTATATGGCCTGAAGCAAGCACCTAAGCAATGGCATGATAAGTTTAATACAACTCTGACATCTGTTGGCTTCGTTGTTAATGAAGCTGACAAATGTGTATACTATCGCCATGGTGGGGGCGAAGGAGTCATCCTGTGTCTGTATGTTGATGACATATTGATATTCGGAACCAACCTCAAAGTCATTGAGGAGGTTAAGTCATTTCTGTCTCAGAACTTTGGGATGAAGGACTTTGGTGTGGCTGATGTTATCTTGAACATCAAGCTACTGAGAGATAATGAGGGTGGGATCACACTTCTGCAATCCCATTATGTTGAGAAGGTGTTGAGCCGTTTTGGATATTCGGAGTGCAAACCATCTCAAACACCATATGATCCTAGTGTGTTGGTTCGAAAGTTCAAAGGCTCAGCTAAGGATCAACTGAGATACTCTCAAATCATTGGTTCACTCATGTACCTAGCAAGCGGCAACAAGGCCTGACATCGCGTTTGCTATGAGAAAACTGAGCCGGTTTGTTTCCAATCCAGGTGATTTACATTGGCATGCTATTGAGAGAGTTATGCTCTATCTGAAACGTACTATGAACTACGGACTTCACTATACCGGATACCCGTCGGTACTTGAAGGGTATAGTGATGCGAATTGGATCTCTGATGCTGATGAGATGAAGGCCACAACTGGGTATATGTTTACTCTTGGAGGTGGCGCTGTTTGCTGGACGTCTTGCAAGCAAACATCTTAACGAGATAGACAATGGAAGCAGAATTAACAGCATTAGACACATCTGGTGTCGAAGCAGGATGGCTTCGTGATCTTTTGATGGACTTGCCATTGGTTGATAAACTGGTTCCGGCTATCCTTATGAACTGTGACAATTAGACTGTCATCACCAAGGTGAAGAGTTCAAAGGACAACATGAACTCCAACAAACACATAAGAATGAGATTAAAAGCTGTCAAAAAATTAAGAAACTCCGGAGTGGTAGCATTGGAGTATGTCCATACGGCTAAGAATCTGGAAGATCCCTTTACAAAAGGGCTATCGCGTGTTGTGATAGATAGTGCATCGAGGGAGATGGGTATGATGTTGGGGAACGTAGCAGAAATTCAAAATTTTCCTACGTGTCACCAAGATCTATCTATGGAGAAACCAGCAACGAGGGGAAGGAGAGTGAATCTACATACCCTTGTAGATCGCTAAGCGGAAGCGTTCAAGAGAACGGGGTTGAAGGAGCCGTAATCGTCGTGATCCAAATCACCGGAGATCATAGTGCCGAACGGACGGCACCTCCGCGTTCAACACACGTACAGCCCAGTGACGTCTCCCATGCCTTGATCCAGCAAGGAGAGAGGGAGAGGTTGAGGAAGATTCCGTTCAGTAGCAGCACAACGGCGTGGTGGTGATGGAGGAGCGTGGCAATCCTGCAGGGCTTCGCCAAGCACCGCGGGAGAGGAGGAGGGAGAGAGGTAGGGATGCGCCAGGGAGAGGTGAAACTCATGTGTTTGCAGCCCCAAAACCCTCAAGTATATATAGGGGGAGAGCGAGGGTTGCTCCCCCACCTAGGGTTCCACCCCTAGGGGCGGCGGCCAGCCCAAACCCATCTAGGGTGCGGCCAAGGGGGGGGAGAGGGGAAACTTGCCCCCCAAGTTAGGTGGGTGTGCCCCCTCCCCCAAACCCTAGGCGCCTTGGGCCCTTGTGGGGGGGGGGCGCACCAGCCCACCTGGGGCTGGTCCCCTCCCACACTTGGCCCATGCAGCCCTCCGGGGATGGTGGCCCCACTTGGTGGACCCCCAGGACCCTCCCGGTGGTCCCGGTACGTTACCGATAAAACCCGAAACTTTTCCGGTGACCAAACCAAGACTTCCCATATATAAATCTTTACCTACGGACCATTCCGGAACTCCTCGTGACATCCGGGATCTCATCCGGGACTCCGAACAACATTCGGTAACCACATACAAACTTCCTTTATAACCCTAGCGTCATCGAACCTTAAGTGTGTAGACCCTACGGGTTCGGGAACCATGCAGACATGACTGAGGCGTTCTCCGGTCAATAACCAACGGCGGGATCTGGATAGCCATGTTGGCTCCCACATGTTCCACGATGATCTCATCGGATGAACCACGATGTCAAGGACTCAATCGATCCCGTATACAATTCCCTTTGTCTAACGGTATTGTACTTGCCTGAGATTCGATCGTTGGTATATCGATACCTTGTTCAATCTCGTTACCGGCAAGTCTCTTTACTCATTCCGTAACACATCATCCCGTGATCAACTCTTTGATCACATTGTGCACATTATGATGATGTCCTACCGAGTGGACCCAGAGATACCTCTCCATCACACGGAGTGACAAATCCCAGTCTCGATTCGTGCCAACCCAACAGACACTTTCGGAGATACCTGTAGTGCACCTTTATAGCCACCCAGTTACGTTGTGACGTTTGGTACACCCAAAGCATTCCTACGGTATCCGGGAGTTGCACAATCTCATGGTCTAAGGAAAAGTTACTTGACATTAGAAAAGCTTTAGCATACGAACTACACGATCTTTGTGCTAGGCTTAGGATTGGGTCTTGTCCATCACATCATTCTCCTAATGATGTGATCCCGTTATCAACGACATCCAATGTCCATGGTCAGGAAACCGTAACCATCTATTGATCAACGAGCTAGTCAACTAGAGGCTTACTAGGGACATGGTGTTGTCTATGTACCCACACATGTATCTGAGTTTCCTATCAATACAATTATAGTATGGATAATAAACGATTATCATGAACAAGGAAATATAATAATAACTAATTTATTATTGCCTCTAGGGCATATTTCCAACAGTCTCCCACTTGCACTAGAGTCAATAATCTAGTTCACATCGCCATGTGATTAACACTCACAGGTCACATCGCCATGTGACCAACATCCAAAGAGTTTACTAGTGTCGCTAAACTAGTTCACATCATCATGTGATTAAGACTCAGTGAGTTCTTGGGTTTGATTATGTTTTGCTTGTGAGAGATGTTTTAGTCAACGGGTCTGCAACATTCAGATCCGTATGTACTTCGAAAATCTCTAGGTCATATTGTAAATGTTGCTTCCACGCTCCACTTGGAGTTATTCCAAATGGTTGATCCACTATACGTATCCAGTTTGCTTCTCAGAGTCACTCGGATAGGTGTTAAAGCTTGCATCGACGTAACCCTTTACGCCGAACTCTTTATCACCTCCATAATCGAGAAACATGTCCTTATTACTCCAAGGACAATTTTGACCGCTATCTGGTGATCCACTCCTTGATCACCTTTGTACCCTCTTGCCAGACATGTGGCAAGGCACACATCAGGTGCGGTACATAGCATAGCATACTGTAGAGCCTACATCTAAAGCATAGGGGACGACCTTCGTCCTTTCTCTCTTTTCTGCCGTGGTCAAGCTTTAAGTCTTAACTTCATACCTTACATCTCAGGCAAGAACTCCTTCTTTGACTGATCCATCTTGAACACCTTCAAGATCATGTCAAGGTATATGCTCATTTGAAAGTACCATTAAGCGTTTTTGATCTATCCTCATAGATCTTGATGCTCAGTGTTCAAGTAGCTTAATCCAGGTTTTCTATTGAAAAACACCTTTCAAATAACCCTATATGCTTTCCAGAAATTCTACAACATTTCTGATCAACAATATGTCAACAACATATACTCATCCGAAATTCTATAGTGCTCCCACTCACTTCTTTGGAAATACAAGTTTCTCATAAACTTTGTATAAACCCAAAATCTTTGATCATCTTATCAAAGTGCGTATTCCAACTCCGAGATGCTTACTCCAGTCCATGGAAGGATCGCTAGAGCTAGCATACCTTTTAGCATCCTTAGGATCGACAAAACCTTTCTGATTGTATCACATACAACCTTTCCTTACGAAAACTGGTAAGGAAACTCGTTTGGACATCCATCTGCCAGATTTCATAAATGCAGCTAATGCTAACATGATTCCGACGGACTTAAGCATCGCTACGGATGAGAAAATCTCATCGTAGTCAACTCCTTGAACTTGTGAAAAACTCTTCGCCACAAGTCGAGCTTCATAGACGATGACATTACCGTCCACGTCCGTCTTCTTCTTAAAGATCCATTTATCTCAATGGCTTGCTGATCATCGGGCAAGTCCAAAGTCCATGCTTTGTTCTGATACATGGATCCTATCTAAGATTTCATGGCTTCTTACCATTTGTCGGAATTTGGGCCCACCATCGCTTCTCCATAGCTCGTAGGTTCATTGTTGTCTAGCAACATGACCTTCAAGACAGGATTACTGTACCACTCTGAAGTAGTATGCATCCTTGTCACCCTACGAGGTACGATAGTGACTTGATCCAAAACTTCATGATCACTATCATAAGCTTCTACTTCAATTGGTGTAGGCGCCATAGGAACAACTTCCTGTGCCCTGCTACACACTGGTTGAAGTGATGGTTCATTAACCTCATCAAGTCTCCACCATCCTCCCACTCAATTTTTGAGACAAACCTTTTTCTCGAGAAAGGACCCGATTCAAGAAACAATCCCTATTGCTTTCGGATCTGAATTAGGAGGTATACCCAACTGTTTTGGTCGTCCTATGAGGATATATTTTATCCGCTTTTGGTTCGAGCTTATCAACCTAAAACTTTTCCACATAAGCGTCGCAGCCTCAAACTTTCAAGAAACGACAACTTAGGTTTCTCCAAACCATAGTTCAAACGGTGTCATCTCAACGGAGTTACGTGGTGCCCTATAAAGTGAGTGCGGTTGTCTCTAATGCCTAACCCATGAACAATAGTGGTAATTCGATAAGAGACATCATGGTACGCACCATATCCAGTAGGGTGCAACTATGATGTTCGGACACACCATCACACTATTGGTGTTCCAGGCAGTATTAATTGTGAAACAATTTCCACAATGTCTTAATTGCGTGCCAAAGCTCGTAACTCAGATACTCATCTCTATGATCATATCATAGACATTGTATCCTCTTATCACAATGATCTTCAACTTCACTCTGAAATTACTTGAACCATTCAATAATTCAGACTTGTGTTTCATCAAGTAAATATACAACATCTACTCGAATCATCTGTGAAGTTAGAACATAACGATATTCACTACATGCCTCAACACTCATTGGACTGCACACATCAAAATGTGCTACTTCCAACAAGCACTAGTAGAAAAGGGGCCAATGGTCCAGGCCGGTCCAGCCCATTAGTCCCGGTTCAATCCAGAACCGGGACCAATGGGGGCATTGGACCCGGTTCGTGAGCCCCAGGGGCCGTCCGGGCCACGTGGGCCATTGGTCCCGGTTCGTCTGGACCTATTGGTCCCGGTTGGTGGGACGAACCGGGACCAATGGCCCTCGCTCCTGGCCCACCACCATTGGTCCCGGTTGGTGGCCTGAATCGGGACCAAAGGACGACCATTAGTCCCGGTCCATTCCACCAACCGGGACTAAAGGGTTGGTCCTTGTTGCGGCCAAAGTTTAGTCCGACCTCGCCAACCGAAGGGGAATCGGACTGGTTTATAAGGCCCTCCCTCTCTGCCTTATTGAGCTCCTCTGAAAATGAAAATAGATGCCCTTATATAGGGAATTTATCCTAAATTCATACAAATTTCTCTTTAAATTTGTTATGAATTTAATTTGAATTTCCTCTATAAGCGCATCCATGCTCATTTCTGAGTAGCTTTTTATATATATTTTTTTTCTTTTCTGCTATATTTATTTTTTTCTTTTTATTTCTGAGTTGTAATAAGTCATTAAAAATAAGCATCTATGCTCATTCTTTAGTAAAGTTAATCATAACTATTTTTTCTTCCATTTATTTTTGAATTGTAATAAGTCATTAAAAATAAGCATCTATGCTCATATTTTAGTAAAGTTAATCACAACTATTTTTTCTTCTTTTTATTTCTGAGTTGTAATAAGTCATTAAAAATAAGCATCTATGCTCCTTTTTTAGTACAGTTAATCACAACTATTTTTTTGCTTCAATTCATTTCTGAGTAGTTTTCTATATAGTTTTTTTTCTTTTCTGCTATATTTATTTTTTTCTTTTTAATTCTAAGTTGTAATAAGTCATTAAAAATAAAAAAGAGGCGCAATGCTTGTTAATTTGCTTCAAGCCTTTCGGAATAGTGTCAACTGCACTGCACATAACTCTGTGCAGTCTACCGTATTCCTCAAGGCTTGAAGCTAACCAACGTGCAGGATCATTGAGCCTCTTCGTCATCGTCTCTGCACTCAGGGCTTATAAACAGCTGCGAGTGCCTCTCGCTTGGCGAGGTGGGACTAAAAAACAGCTGCAGGAAGAATCAACAAAAAAACAGCTACAGAAAATAAAAAAGTAGTTAGACGGGTCCATTGGTACCGGTTGGTGGCATCAACCGGTACCAATGCCTCTCTTTGGTCCCGGTTGGTGGAATCAACCAGGACGAATGCTGCTGTTTAGTCCCGGTTGGAGCCACCAACTGGGACCAAAGGTCTTCGTTTCCCACCTTTTGGGCTGCTGAAAAGAGGTCTTTGGTCCCGGTTGGTGGCACCAACCGAGACTAAAGGGGGCATTGGTCCCGGTTGGTGCCACGAACCGGGACCAAAGCCTTTGCTATATATACAACACTTAGCGTGACTTCGATCTCTCTTTCTCCACTCACGTCGCCGCGCGTCTCCCTGCCGCCACCTCGCCGTCGCCGCCCCGCCCCAACGCCGTCGCCGCCACGCCCCGACGCCGTCGCCGCCCCGCGCCGTCCCGCCCAGCCCCGCCCCACGCCGTCGCGGCCCGCACGCCCCGATCGACGTCGCCGCCCCGGCCCGCGCCGCCTCGACGCCGTCGCCGCCCCACTCCGCACCTCGCCGTCGCCTTCGCCGTCGCAGTCGCCGGTCGTACATGAGCACCTCGTCGTCACCTTCGCCGGCCGTACTCCGTCCACCGTCATTTTTTTGTTAGATTAATTAGATTTTTTTGTTAGGTTAGATGTGTAGTAATTTAGATATGTAGTTCATAGATTTTTTTGTTAGATTAAATTTTTTTTTAGATTAGATGTGTAGTAATTAATTTGTTTATAGTATGTTGCTGTTGCTTTCTTCATGACTTATACATGTTCCTGTAACTATGAGATTATGCAACTCCCGTTTACCGGAGGAACACTTTGGGTGCTACCAAACGTCACAACGTAACTGAGTGATTATAAAGGAGTACTACAGGTGTCTCCAAAGGTACATGTTGGGTTGGCGTATTTCGAGATTAGGTTTTGTCACTCCGATTGTCGGAGAGGTATCTCTGGGCCCTCTCGGTAATGCACATCACTATAAGCCTTGCAAGCAATGTAGCTAATGAGTTAGTTACGGAATGATGCATTACGTAACGAGTAAAGAGACTGGCCAGTAACGAGATTGAACTAGGTATTGGATACCGACGATCGAATCTCGGGCAAGTAACATACCGATGACAAAGGGAATAACGTATGTTGTTATGCGGTTTGACCGATAAAGATCTTCGTAGAATATGTAGGAGCCAATATGAGCATCCAGGTTCCGCTATTGGTTATTGACCGAGAATAGTTCTAGGTCATGTCTACATTGTTCTCGAACCCGTAGGGTCCGCACGCTTAAGGTTTCGATGACAGTTATATTATGAGTTTATGAGTTTTGATGTATCGAAGGAGTTCGGAGTCCTGGATGAGATCGGGGACATGACGAGGAGTCTCGAAATGGTCAAGACGTAAAGATCGATATATTGGACGACTATATTCGGAGTTCGGAAAGGTTCCGAGTGATTCGGGTATTTATTGGAGTACCGGAGAGTTACGGGAATTCGCCGGGGAGAAGTGTTGGGCCTTATTGGGCCATACGGGAAAGAGAGAGGGACTGCCTAGAGCAGGCCGCACGCCCCCCCAAGGCTTAGTCCGAATTGGACTAAGGGGAGGGGTCGCACCCCCTCCTTCCTTCCCTTCTATCTTCCCCTTCCTTCTCTCCTACTCCTACTAGGAAAGGAGGAGTCCTACTCCCGGTGGGAGTATGACTCCCCCCTTGGGCGCGCCTCCTCCTCCTTGGCCGGCCCTCCTCCCCTTGCTCCTTTATATACGTGGGCAGGGGGGCACCCCAAGACACACAAGTTGATCTACGGATCGTTCCTTAGCCGTGTGCGGTGCCCCCCTCTACCATATTCCACCTCGGTCATATCGTCACGGAGTTTAGGCGAAGCCCTGCGCCGGTAGAGCATCATCATCGTCACCACGCCGTCGTGCTGACGGAACTCATCCCCGAAGCTTTGCTGGATCGGAGCCCGGGGATCGTCATCGAACTGAACGTGTGCTGAACTCGGAGGTGTTGTACGTTCGGTACTTGGATCGGTCGGATCGTGAAGACGTACGACTACATCAACCGCATTGTCATAACGCTTCCGCTTACGGTCTATGAGGGTACGTGGACAACACTCTCCCCTCTCGTTGCTATGCCATCACCATGATCTTGCGTGTACGTAGGAAATTTTTTGAAATTACTACATTCCCCAACAGTGGTATCAGAGCCAGGTTTTATGCGTTGATGTTATATGCACGAGTAGAACACAAGTGAGTTGTGGGCGATACAAGTCATACTGCTTACCAGCATGTCATACTTTGGTTCGGCGGTATTGTTGGATGAAGCGGCCCGGACCGACATTACGCATACGCTTACGCGAGACTGGTTTTACCGCCGTGCTTTGCAGACAGGTGACTAGCGGGTGTCTGTTTCTCCAACTTTAGTTGAACCGAGTGTGGCTACGCCCGGTCCTTGCGAAGGTTAAAACAGCACTAACTTGACGAACTATCGTTGTGGTTTTGATGCGTAGGTAAAAACAGTTCTTGCTCAGCCCGTAGCAGCCACGTAAAATTTGCAACAACAAAGTAGAGGACGTCTAACTTGTTTTTGCAGGGCATGTTGTGATGTGATATGGTCAAGACCTGATGCTATATTTTATTGTATGAGATGATCATGTTTTGTAACCGAAGTTATCGGCAACTGGCAGGAGCCATATTGTTGTCGCTTTATTGTATGAAATGCAAACGCCCTGTAATTGCTTTACTTTATCACTAAGCGGTAGCGATAGTCGTAGAAGCAATAAATGGTGTAACGACAACGATACTACGATGGAGATCAAGGTGTCACGGCGGTGACGATGGTGATCACGATGGTGCTTCGAAGATGGAGATCACAAGCACAAGATGATGATGGCCATATCATATCACTTATATTGATTGCATGTGATGTTTATCCTTTATGCATCTTATCTTGCTTTGATTGACGGTAGAATTTTAAGATGATCTCTCACTAAATTATCAAGAAGTGTTCTCCCAGAGTATGCACCATTGTGAAAGTTCTTCATGCTGAGACACCACGTGATGATCGGGTGTGATAGGCTCTACGTTCAAATACAACGGGTGCAAAACTGTTGCACACGCGGAATACTCAGGTTAAACTTGATGAGCCTAGCATATACAGATATGGCCTCGGAAGACGGAGACCGAAAGGTCGAACGTGAATCATATAGTAGATATGATCAACATAGTGATGTTCACCGTCGAAACTACTCCATCTCACGTGATGATCGGACATGGTGTAGTTGATATGGATCACGTAATCACTTAGAGGATTAGAGGGATGTCTTTCTAAGTGGGAGTTCTTAAGTAATATGATTAATTGAACTTTAATTTATCATGAACTTAGTCCTGGTAGTATTTTGCAAATTATGTTGTAGATCAATAGCTTGCATTGTTGCTTTCATATGTTTATTTTGATATGTTCCTAGAGAAAACTGTGTTGAAAGATGTTAGTAGCAATGATGCGGATTGGATCCATGATCTGAGGTTTATCCTCATTGCTGCACAGAAGAATTAAGTCGTTGATGCACCGCTAGGTGACAAACCTATTGCAGGAGCAGATGCAGACGTTATGAACGTTTGGCTAGCTCAAAATGATGACTACTTGATAGTTTAGTGCACCATGCTTAAACGGCTTAGAATCGGGACTTCAAAGACGTTTTTGAACGTCATGGACCATATGAGATGTTCCAGGAGTTGAAGTTAATATTTCAAGCAAATACCCGAGTTGAGAGATATGAAGTCTCCAACAAGTTCTACGGCTAAAAGATGGAGGAGAATCGCTCAACTAGTGAGCATGTGCTCAGATTTTCTGGGTACTTCAATCGCTTGAATCAAGTGGGAGTTAATCTTCCAGATAAGATAGTGATTGACAGAATTCTCTAGTCACCATCACTAAGTTACTAGAACTTCGTGATGAACTATAGTATGCAAGGGATGACAAAAACGATTCCCGAGCTCTTCGTGATGTTGAAATCGACGAAGGTAGAAATCAAGAAAGAGCATCAAGTGTTGATGGTTGACAAGATCACTAGTTTCAAGTAAAGGGCAAAGGGAAAGAAAGGGAACTTCAAGCAGAATGGCAAGCAAGTTGTCACTCCTGCGAAGAAGCCCAAAACTGGACCAAAGCCTGAAACTGAGTGATTAAACTGCAAAGGAAATGGTCACTAGAAGCGGAAATGCCTTGAATATTTGGTGGATAAGAAGGATGGCAAAGTGAACAAGGGTATATTTGATATACATGTTATTGATGTGTACCTTACTAGTGTTTATAGTAACCCCTGAGTATTTGATACTTGTTCGGTTGCTAAGATTAGTAACTCGAAACAGGAGTTACAGAATAAACAGAAACTAGTTGAGGGTGAAGTGATGATGTGTGTTGGAAGTGGTTCCAAGATTGATATGATCATCATCGCACACTCCCTATACTTTCCGGATTAGTGTTGAACCTAAATAAATGTTATTTGGTGTTTGCGTTGAGCATGAATATGATTTGATCATGTTTATTGCAATACGGTTATTCATTTAAAATCAGAGAATAATTGTTGTTCTGTTTAAATGAATAAAACCTTTGATGGTCATACACCCAATGAAAATAGTTTGTTGGATCTCGATCGTAGTAATACACATATTCATAATATTGATGCCAAAAGATGCAAAGTTGATAATGATAGTGCAACTTATTTGTGGCACTGCCGTTTGGGTCATATCGGTGTAAAGCGCATGAAGAAACTCCATAAAGATGGATTTTCGGAATCACTTGGTTATGAATCATTTGATGCTTGCAAACCGTGCCTTTTGGGCAAGATAACTAAAACTCCGTTCTTCGGAACAATGGAACGAGCTACTTACTTATTGGAAATAATACATACCGATGTATGCAATCCAATGAGTGTTGATGCTCATGACGAGTATCGTTATTTTCTGACCTTCACTGATGATTTGAGCAGATATGGGTATATCTACTTGATGAAACATAAGTATGAAATAGTTGAAAGGTTCAAAGGATTTCAGAGTGAAGTGGAGAATCATCGTAACAAGAAAATAAAGTTTCTACGATCTGATCGTGGAGGAGAATATTTGAGTTACGAGTTTGGCCTTCATATTAAATAATGTGGAATAGTTTCACAGTTCACACCACCTGGAACACCACAACATTATGGTGTGTCCGAACGTTGTAACCGCACTTTATTGGATATGGTGCGATCTATGATGTCTGTTACCGGTTTACCACTATCGTTTTGGGGTTATGCATTAGAGACAGCTGCATTCACATTAAATAGGGCACCATCTAAATCCATTGAGACGACACCGTATGAACTATGGTTTAGCAATAAACCTAAGCTGTCATTTCTTAAAGTTTGGTGTTGCAATGCTTATGTGAAAAAGTTTCAGCATGATAAGCTCAAACCCAAATCATAGAAGTGAGTCTTCATAGAATACCCAAAGGTAACTATTGGGTACACCTTATATCACAGATCCAAAAGCAAGATATTTGTTGCTAAGACGGATCCTTTCTAGAGAAGGAGTTTCTCTCGAAAGAAGTGAGTGGGAGGAAAGTAGAACTTGATGAGGTAGTTGTACCTTCTCCCTTATTGGAAAGTAGCTCATCACAGAAATCAGTTCCAGTGATTCCTACACCAATTAGTGAGGAAGTTAATGATGATGATCATGAAACTTCAGATCAAGTTACTACAGAAACTCGTAGGTCCTCCAGAGTATGGTCCGCACCAGGGTGGTACGGTAATCCTATTCTGGAAGTCATGTTACTAGACCATGATGAACCTATGAAATATGAGGAAGCAATGATGAGCCCAGATTCCACTAAATGGCTTGAGGCCATAAAATCTGAGATATGATCCATGTATGAGAACAAAGTATGGACTTTGATTGACCTGCTCGATGATCAAGCAAGCCATGTTAAATAAATGGATCTTCAAGAGGAAGACGGACACTGATAGTAGTGTTACTATCTACTAAGCTCGACTTGTTGCGAAAGGTTTTCAACAACTTCAAGGTATTGAATACGATGAGATTTTCTCACTCGTATCGAAGCTTAAGTCTGTCTGAATCATGTTAGCAATTGCCACATTTTATGAAATCTGGCAAATGGATGTGAAAACTGCATTCCTTAATGGATTTATTAAAGAAGAGTTGTATATGATGCAACCAGAAAGTTTTTGTCAATCCTAAAGATGCTAACAAAGTGTGCAAGCTCCAGCAATCCATCAATGGACTGGTGCAAGCATCTCGGAGTTGGAATATACGCTTTGATGAGTTGATCAAAGCATATGGTTTTATACGGACTTTTGGAAAGACCTGTATTTACAAGAAAGTGAGTGGGAGCACTACAACATTTCTGATAAGTATATGTGAATGACATATTATTAATTAGAAATGATGTAGAATTTTCTGGAAAGCATAAAGGAGTGTTTGAAAGAAGTTTTTCAAAGAAAGACCTCGGTGAAGTTGCTTACACATTGAGCATCAAGATCTATATAGATAGATCAAGACGCTTGATAAGTTTTTCAATGAGTACATACCTTGATAAATTTTTTGAAGTAGTTCAAAATGGAACAGTCAAAGAAAAAGTTCTTGCCTGTGTTGCAAGGTGTGAAGTTGAGTAAGACTCAAAACCCGACTATGGCAGAAAATAGAAAGAGAATGAAAAGTCATTCCCTATGCCTCATTCATAGGTTCTATAAAGTATGCTAAGTTGTGAACTAGACCTATTGTATACCTTGCTCTGTGTTTGGCAAAGGAATACAATTTTGATCTAACAGTAGATCACTGGACAGCGGTCAAGAATATCCTTAGTGAGGACCAAGGAAATACTTCTCGATTATGGAGGTGATAAAAGAGCCCGTCGTAAAAAAATTACATCGGTGCAAGCTTTTACACCGATCTAGATGACTCTAAGTCTCAATCTGGATACATATTGAAAGTGGGAGCAATTAGCTAGAGTAGCTCCGTTCAGAGCATTGTAGACATAGAATATTTGCAAAATACATACGGCTCTGTATGTGACAGACCTGTTGACTAAACTTCTCTCACGAGCAAAACATGATCATACCTTAGTACTCTTTGGGTGTTAATCACATAGCGATGTGAACTAGATTATTGACTCTAGTAAACCTTTTGGGTGTTGATCACATGACGATGTGAACTATGGGTATTAATCACATACAGATGTGAATATTAGTGTTAAATCACATGATGATGTGAACTAGATTATTGACTAGTGCAAGTGGGAGACTGAAGGAAATATGCTAGAGGCAATAATAAAGTTATTATTTATTTCCTTATATCATGATAAATGTTTATTATTCATGCTAGAATTGTATTAACCGGAAACATAATACATGTGTGAATACATAGACAAACATAGTGTCACTAGTATGCCTGTACTTGACTAGCTCGTTTATCAAAGATGGTTATGTTTCCTAACCATGGACAAAAGAGTTGTCATTTGATTAACCGGATCACATCATTAGGAGAATGATGTGACCAACTTGACCCATTCCGTTAGCTTAGCACTTGATCGTTTAGTATGTTGCTGTTGCTTTCTTCATGACTTATACATGTTCCTGTAACTATGAGCTTATGCAACTCCCGTTTACCGGAGGAACACTTTGGGTGCTACCAAACGTCACAACGTAACTGGGTGATTATAAAGGAGTACTACATGTGTCTCCAAAGGTACATGTTGGGTTGGCGTATTTCGAGATTAGGTTTTGTCACTCCGATTGTCGGAGAGGTATCTCTGGGCCCTCTCGGTAATGCACATCACTATAAGCCTTGCAAGCAATGTAGCTAATGAGTTAGTTACGGAATGATGCATTATGTAATGAGTAAAGAGACTTGCCAGTAACGAGATTGAACTAGGTATTGGATACCAACGATCGAATCTCGGGCAAGTAACATACCAATGACAAAGAGAATAACGTATGTTGTTATGCGGTTTGACCGATAAAGATCTTCGTAGAATATGTAGGAGCCAATATGAGCATCCAGGTTTCGTTATTGGTTATTGACCGAGAATAGTTCTAGGTCATGTCTACATTGTTCTCGAACCCGTAGGGTCCGCACGCTTAAGGTTTCGATGACAGTTATATTATGAGTTTATGAGTTTTGATGTACCGAAGGAGTTCGGAGTCGTGGATGAGATCGGGGACATGACGAGGAGTCTCGAAATGGTCAAGACGTAAAGATCGATATATTGGACGAGTATATTCGGAGTTTGGAAAGGTTCCGAGTGATTCGGGTATTTATCGGAGTACCGGAGAGTTAGGGGAATTCGCCGGGGAGAAGTATTGGGCCTTATTGGGCCATACGGGAAAGAAAGAGGGGCTGCCTAGAGCAGCCCCCCCCCCAAGGCTTAGTCCGAATTGGACTAAGGGGAGGGGTCGCACCCCCTCCTTCCTTCCTTTCTCTCTTCCCCTTTCTTCTCTCCTACTCCTACTAGGAAAGGAGGAGTCCTACTCCCGGTGGGAGTAGGACTCCCCCCTTGGGCGCGCCTCCTCCTCCTTGGCCGGCTCTCCTCCCCTTGCTCCTTTATATATGGGGGCAGGGGGGCACCCCAGGACACACAAGTTGATCTACGGATCATTCCTTAGCCGTGTGCGGTGCCCCCCTCCACAATATTCCACCTCGGTCATATCGTCGCGGAGTTTAGGCGAAGCCCTGCGCCGGTAGAGCATCATCATCGTCACCATGCCGTCGTGCTGACGGAACTCATCCCCGAAGCTTTGCTGGATCGGAGCCCGGGGATCGTCATCGAGCTGAACGTGTGCTGAACTCGGAGGTGCCGTACGTTCGGTACTTGGATCGGTCGGATCGTGAAGACGTACGACTACATCAACCGTGTTGTCATAACTCTTCCGCTTACGGTCTACGAGGGTACGTGGACAACACTCTCCCCTCTCGTTGCTATGCCATCACCATGATCTTGCGTGTACGTAGGAAATTTTTGGAAATTACTACGTTCCCCAACATAGATGTGTAGTAATTTAGATATGTAGTTCATAGATTTTTTTTGTTAGATTAGATTTTTTTTTGTTAGATTAGATGTGTAGTAATTAATTTGTTTATATTATGTTAGATTTTTTGTTAGATTAATTAGATTTTTTTTGTTAGATTAGATGTGTAGTAATTTAGATATGTAGTTCATAGATTTTTTTGTTAGATTAGATTTTTTTTGTTAGATTAGATGTGTAGTAATTAATTTGTTTATATTATGTTAGATTTTTTGTTAGATTAATTAGATTTTTTTTGTTAGATTAGACGTGTAGTAATTTAGATATGTAGTTCATAGATTTTTTTTGTTAGATTAGATTTTTTTTTGTTAGATTAGATGTGTAGTAATTAATTTTGTTCATATAATTTTAATGATTTTTTTGTTCATAGTATTTCGAAAAGGGAAAAAATAAGAAGTAGTTTATATATAGTTGATCTAGCTAGTTGATTTAATAAACTAATTTATTTTACTATATATAGAAGTAGTTTGTTTTTAGTAAGTACTACTTATTTATTTATAGTAAGTGCTTAGTAGTTGAACTAGTTAGTTGATTTAATTAATAAAACTACTTCTATTTAACTATATATATAGCAGTAGTTCCCGCATCGACGTCGGCGATGCCTATCCCGCATCCTCGCCGTCGTCGACTCGGCGGTGGAGGCCTGCTTGATCAGGGCCATGTTCGGGACTGGGCTCCGCCGGGCTGGTATTGGGAGGTGCTACCTTCCGGGGGACGTAGGTTGGTGAGGAGGCAGCCCGTTGTTGACCCGATCCTTGTTTGGTGGCGGTCGCGTGGGCCAGTGACGGTGGTGAGGCATCCGGACACCGCGGAGGTGGTACGTCACCGTGTCAGCGAGGAGGACGAGCACGTCCGTCGCTACATGGTTGCATTGAAGGGCAGGTTCGACAATACCTGGCAGGTTCTTCAGGGATCTCACTGGAGCTATGATCCTGTGATGGTTCCTTATCTTTGGGTGTCCACCGCCCGCGTCGATACCCGTCGGGCGCTACGGTTCTAGTTGTATTAGTGATAATATTCGACGATGTACGGACACCAAGAGATGATGTACTTTTGCTTATAATTATTGAATGCATGCTAATTTGAATACTATACTTTATTTTATGATTTGGTTTTGCTTATTTTATGATTTGGTTTTGCTTATTGAATGCTCATATTGGATAAGTTCTCCTTCATTCCCGTGTGCTAGACAATTTGATATAATAATGCATTCAGGAATGAAAGGAGGAGCTACGTACATCGATCATCGATAGTCAACCCGTGATTAATAATAATGATCTAGTTTAATATTTGAATTATGAACGTAGGCCGGAAATGTCGTACTCATCGGACGACGAAAACCGCCCGGGGGAGTGCGACTGGTGCCACGACGACCGAGGTATCTGCGACAGGTTCATTGAGCTGGACGAAGATCGCCGCTTCAGCATTAAGCTCGAGGAGACCTTCGATGTTCATACGGTACGCAACCGACGATAATAGTTTTTTTCATAATTACTCATGACTTCAACTATTTTAATCATGACAATATTTTTCATCTTTTCCAATTCGACTAGCTTATCCCATGCTTTGCAAGACGCTATGTCTTGGAGAGGATGGGTATTGAAGACCATGAAAGTTTCGAAACCAAAAAAATTATCCTAAGTACCCATCATGGTGTGGATTTTCAAGTAAAGTTGTACAATGCTCAGAGTGTAACCCATTTTGGTTGCAAAAATTGGGAAGCACTTTGCAAGATGTATGGTTTTGATGAGGGTGTGCTTGTTACCATGGATCTTGGTGATCCTACAATCGAGCAAGAGAGACCTACGATTTTCGTCCTTGTGGATACACCTCCAATTCTTCCCCCATGTGAGCTTAACATAGTTATTAGGTAATTTATATTGTTTATTTCAAAATAGTTGACAACTTATTCTCCATTGACAGCTTATTTTCATTCTTCAAAGAATGTGCAGAAGATGGTAGACAGAACCTACTACACCGAAGGCTTCGAACTAACTTATCAGGAGAAAAATCATCTGGTCGCATTTTGTACTGATCTTGAGAATTACAATGTCTACAATCGAACTCCTCAACATTATGGTCAATACGTGCCACTAGTGCACGTGTTGAACTATGGTAACTACCATGGAGATACCCTGGTAAGATTTTTTACTATTACGACATCCGTGCATCTTTTTGCACACTTCTAAAACTAGTACATCATATCATTGCTAACTACGAAGTTATTACTATGTTTTTCAATAGATAATCCCGAATGATTGTGTGCCTCATCTGATGTATACACACGGTAGTCTTCATGTTTTGAACATACAACCAGGTCTTCCTACGAATCTGAACTGTCCATATCGGGTTTCTAAAAGAAGTGGAGACATGACAATCAAAGAATGGAAAAAATGTATGGACAGTCGTAAGGAGCTTCTTGGAAGCAACATTCAGCGAAGGGCAAAAATTGGAGACGGGATGATCGCCATTCTTCATAATGGAGAGTCGGGGTCTATATTGTTTTATGCTATTTTACCTTAAGGGTGTTTAGGTCCTACCTGATACTGATGATCATGTGTTAAGAACAATTATGTAGGGTTGGGTTCGATGACTATGAGGATGATGATCGTATGACTTATTATTAATAATGAGTAGAAGTTGTATGATGATGCATGATTAGTAGGACAAGTACTTGTTATTATATATGCTAATGTATGCGAGCATGCATGAGTTATTATATCAGCGGGTAAAATGAACATATATAGCAGCAGCGTTGGTAAACCAAGGACGAAGATATAAGAGAGGACACTTCTCTCTATTAGCTAGCTAATATAACAACCTAAAAATAACCCCCAAAACCCCTAAAGCAGCCACTTTCCAAAAAAACATGGACTTTTGGTCCCGGTTGGTGCCACCAACCGGGACCAAAGGCCCCCTGACTGGGCTCGGCGCACAGAGCCACGTGGAGGCACATTAGTCCCGGTTCTTGTTTGAACCGGGACTAATGAGTGGAGGTATTAGTAACGGCCCATTAGTCCCGGTTCATAAACCGGGACTAAAGGCCCTCACGAACTGGGACTATTAGGTGTTTTTCTACTAGTGAAGTTGCTATCTTGTTCCATCTTACTGAAAACGAGGCTTTTCAGTCATCTCGCCCATGTGGTATGATTTGCATATCTCAAGTGATTCAAAATCAAGTGAGTCCAAACGATCCATCTGCATGGAGTTTCTTCATGCGTATACACATATAGACATGGTTCACATATCTCAAACTTTTCAAAAATGAGTGAGTCCAAAGATCCATCAACATGGAGCTTCTTCATGCGTTTTATACCAATATGACTTACATGGCAGTGCCACAAGTAAGTGGTACTATCATTACTATCTTATATCTTTTGGCATGAAAATGTGTATCACTACGATCGAGATTCAATAAACCATTCCTTTAGGTGCAAGACCGTTGAAGGTATTATTCAAATAAATAGAGTAACCATTACTCTCCTTAAATGAATAACCGTATTGAGATAGACATAATCCAATCATGTCTATGCTCAACGCAAACACCAAATGACAATTATTCTGGTTTAATACTAATCTTGATGGTAGAGGGAGTGTGCGATGTTTGATCACATCAAACTTGGAAACACTTCCAACACATATCGTCAGCTCACCTTTAGCTAGTCTCCGTTTATTCCGTAGCCTTTTATTTCGAGTTACTAACACTTAGCAACCGAACCGGTATCTAATACCCTGGTGCTACTAGGAGTACTAGTAAAGTACACATTAACATAATGTATATCCAGTATACTTCTATCGACCTTGCCAGCCTTCTTATCTACTAAGTATCTAGGGTAATTCTGCTCCAGTGGCTGTCCCCCTTATTACAGAAGCACTTAGTCTCGGGTTTGGGTTCAACCTTGGGTTTCTTCACTAGAGCGGCAGCTGATTTGCCATTTCATGAAGTATCCCTTCTTGCCCTTGCCCTTCTTGAAACTAGTGGTTTCACCAACCATCAACAATTGATGCTCCTTCTTGATTTCTACTTTCGCGGTGTCAAACATTGCGAATACCTCAAGGATCATCATATCTATCCCTGATATGTAATAGTTCATCACGAAGCTCTAGCAGCTTGGTGGCAATGACTTTGGAGAAACATCACTATCTCATCTGGAAGATCAACTCCCACTCGGTTCAAGTGATTGTTGCACTCAGACAACCTGAGCACAAGCTCAACGATTGAGCTTTTCTCCCTTAGTTTGCAGGCTAAGAAAATCGTCGGAGGTCTTATACCTCTTGACGTGGGCATGAGCCTGAAATCCCAATTTCAACCCTCGAAACATCTCATATGTTGCGCGACATTTCAAAAAATGTCTTTGGTGCCTCAACTCTAAACCATTTAACATTACCGAACTATCATGTAGTCATCAAAACGTGTATGTCAGATGTTCGCAACATCCACAGACCACGTTCGAGGTCCAGCACACCGAGCGGTGCATTAAGGACATAAGCCTTCTACTGTCCGCATAATTGCTACTGTCAACTTTCAACTATATTTTCTCTAGGAACATATCTAAAACAGTAGAACTAAAGCGCGAGCTATGACATAATTTGCAAAGGGCTTTTGACTATGTTCAGGATAATTAAGTTCATCTAATGAACTCCCACTCAGATAGACATCCCTCTAGTCATCTAAGTGATTACATGATCCGAGTCAACTAGGCCGTGTCCGATCATCACGTGAGACAGACTAGTCATCATTGGTGAACATCTTCATGTTGATCATATCTACCATACGACTCATGCTCGACCTTTCGGTCTCTTGTGTTCCGAGGCCATGTCTATACATGCTAGGCTCGTCAAGTTAACCTAAGTGTTTCGCGTGTGTAAATCTGGCTTACACCCGTTGTATGTGAACGTAAGAATCTATCACACCCGATCATCACGTGGTGCTTCGAAACAACGAACTTTCGCAACGGTGCACAGTTAGGGGGGACACTTTCTTGAAATTTTAATGAGGGATCATCTTATTTACTACCGTCGTTCTAAGCAAATAAGATGCATAAACATGATAAACATCATATGCAATCAAAAAGTGACATGATATGGCCAATATCATTTTGCTCCTTTTGATCTCCATCTTCGGGGCTCCATGATCATCATCGTCACCGGCATGACACCATGATCTCCATCATCATGATCTCCATCATCGTGTCTCCATGAAGTTGTCTCGCCAACTTATTAATTCTACTACTATGGCTACCGGTTAGCAATAAAGTAAAGTAATTACATGGCGTTGTTCAATGACACGCAGGTCATACAATAAATAAAGAAAACTCCTATGGCTCCTGCCGGTTGTCATACTCATCGACATGCAAGTCGTGATTCCTATTACAAGAACATGATCAATCTCATACATCACATATCATTCATCACATTCTTCTTGGCCATATCACATCACATAGCATACCCTGCAAAAACAAGTTAGACGTCCTCTAATTGTTGTTTGCATGTTTTACATGGCTGCTATGGGTTTCTAGCAAGAACGTTTCTTACCTACGCAAAACCACAACGTGATATGCCAATTGCTATTTACCCTTCATAAGGACCCTTTTCATCAAATCCGTTCCAACTAAAGTGGGAGAGACTGGCACCCGCTAGCCACCTTATGCACCAAGTGCATGTCAGTCGGTGGAACCTGTCTCACGTAAGTGTACGTGTAAGGTCGGTCCGGGCCGCTTCATCCCACAAAACCGTCGAAACAAGATTGGACTAGTAACGGTAAGCATATTGAACAAAATCAACGCCCACAACTACTTTGTGTTCTACTCGTGCATAGAATCTACGCAATAGACCTAGCTCATGATGCCACTGTTGGGGAACGTAGCAGAAATTCAAAATTTTCCTACGTGTCACCAAGATCTATCTATGGAGAAACAAGCAACAAGGGGAAGGAGAGTGCATCTACATACCCTTGTAGGTCGCTAAACGAAAGCGTTCAATAGAACGGGGTTGAAGGAGTCGTACTCGTCGTGATCCAAATCACCGGATATCCTAGTGCCGAACGGACGGCACCTCCGCGTTCAACACACGTATAGCCCGGTGACGTCTCCCATGCCTTGATCCAACAAGGAGAGAGGGAGAGGTTGAGGAAGACTCCGTCCAACAGAAGCACAACGGCATGGTGGTGATGGAGGAGCGTGGCAATCCTGCAGGGCTTCGCCAAGCACCGCGGAAGAGGAGGAGGGAGAGAGGTAGGGCTGCACCAGGGAGAGGTGAAATTCATGTGTTGGCAGCCCCAAAACCCTCAAGTATATATAGGGGGAGAGCGAGGGCTGCGCCCCCACCTAGGGTTCCACCCCTAGGGGCGGCGGCCAGCCCAAACCCATCTAGGGTGCGGCCAAGGGGGGGAGAGGGGAAACTTGCCCCCCAAGTTAGGTGGGTGCGCCCCCTCCCCCAAACCCTAGGCGCCTTGGGCCCTTGTGGGGGGCGCACCAGCCCACCTGGGGCTGGTCCCCTCCCACACTTGGCCCATGCAGCCCTCCGGGGATGGTGGCCCCACTTGGTGGAACCCCGGGACCCTCCCGGTGGTCCCGGTACGTTACCGATAAAACCCGAAACTTTTCCGGTGACCAAAACAGGAATTCCCATATATAAATCTTTACCTCCGGACCATTCCGGAACTCCTCGTGACGTCCGGGATCTCATCTGGGACTCCGAACAACATTCGGTAACCACATACAAACTTCCTTTATAGCCCTAGCATCATCGAACCTTAAGTGTGTAGACCCTACGGGTTCGGGAACCATGCAGACATGACCGAGACATTCTCCGGTCAATAACCAACAGTGGGATCTGGATACCCATGTTGGCTCCCACATGTTCCACGATGATCTCATCGGATGAACCACGATGTCAAGGACTCAATCGATCCCGTATACAATTCCCTTTGTCTAACGGTATTGTACTTGCCTAAGATTCGATCGTCGGTATACCGATACCTTGTTCAATCTCGTTACCGGCAAGTCTCTTTACTCGTTCTGTAACACATCATCCCGCGATCAACTCTTTGATCACATTGTGCACATTATGATGATGTCCTACCGAGTGGGCCCAGAGATACCTCCCCATCACATGGAGTGACAAATCCCAGTCTCGATTCGTGCCAACCCAACAGACACTTTCGGAGATACCTGTAGTGCACCTTTATAGCCACCCAGTTACGTTCTGACGTTTGATACACCCAAAGCATTCCTACGGTATCCGGGAGTTGCACAATCTCATGGTCTAAGGAAAAGATACTTGACATTAGAAAAGCTTTAGCATACGAACTACACGATCTTTGTGCTAGGCTTAGGATTGGGTCTTGTCCATCACATCATTCTCCTAATGATGTGATCCCGTTATCAACGACATCCAATGTCCATGGTCAGGAAACCGTAACCATCTATTGATCAACGAGCTAGTCAACTAGAGGCTTACTAGGGACATGGTGTTGTCTATGTACCCACACATGTATCTGAGTTTCCTATCAATACAATTATAGCATGGATAATAAACGATTATCATGAACAAGGAAATATAATAATAACTAATTTATTATTGCGTCTAGGGCATATTTCCAACATATGAGACCCACATGAGTTGCCATGGTAGTAACCCAACCTATGTGATCGGAGATCCCGTGAAGTAGGACCCGGGAAAACAAGCCAGTGGTGAACTGAGGAGAGTAACTTTACTAACCCACTCCGTTGGAGATGCAATACTCTCGGAAACTGTATGGAAGGATGACTACTGTCTTAATGTGTTCCAAGGCTTATATGTATAAGCAAGATGCGATCCTACATAGCGATCTTTGGAGGAACACACCTATATGAGCCCGATTGCTGGTCACGGTCTATGAGATTGGGATGATCTCTAGCAAGCTCATGAACAGGCCAGGATTGTGACTAATATGCTCCACCCGAGGGGGTCGGCCTTCGGCAGCCTCATATCAGTGAGACCTGTGGCGAAACTTCTTGACGCCAAACTGACAATTCAAGGCATAGTCCATTGTTCAGTTGTGAAGGAGTGTAACTACTTGGTCTAGGTGGAGCTCAACCTTAATCGGTCTCCACTGAGATGCTGGTATATCAAAACAGCGTTTGGAACAAAGGACAAAGTGGGCCCCTAAGATCTGGTGGGGGATTGTTGAAATATGAGATGGGCCTAGAGCCCATATGACAATTTTAGATTTAATCTCTAAGGGCCCATGTAGGTGGCATGACAAGGTGGTGGGAAGTTTAGTCCCACCATGCTAGTGGAAGAAGAGTTGGAGTGGTTTATAAGGGATTCTCTCCCTCATGCTATTGGAGCTTGAGAAGAAAAGAAGCCCTCACGCACTCCTCCTCCTCTGCTCGCCTCGTCACGCCTATGCGCTTCTTTTTGCCGGCCAGGAATCGAGAGTCTTTGATAGGTAGGGACACGATCTGAGACGTCGGATCGTGGGCTACCGACTTGGACGTGGGTTCAGCCCACGTCTCTCCACGCGCGGCCGCACATATATATGCGGGGCGCTACCAACCCTAGCCGCCGCGAAATAGAACGCATCTCCGCCTCCACGCCCATGTCGTTCCTTTGCTGCTGCTGCCGCCGGCGACTCCATCCCGTTCACCGTGTACACAGTTGACGGGAGAGCAAGCCTCCGAAACCCCGCCTCTCCAGATCCTGTACGGGAGAGGGACGATTAGGTTTTTGGGTAGCAACTACGCGACTGCTCGCTTCTGTTCATCTACGTCTGCATCACCTTCGTCCTCACCATGTCGACCGACGCCGACCGTGCCGCTGCTGAGAAGGCCGAGGCCGACAACAAGGCCGCCGAGGATGTCGCGGCTGCTGCCACCGTCACCGCCGCCGCGTGGCCGATTGGAGGGTATAAATCATTGATCCCTCTTGTGTTTCTTTCTGTTGTAGCAGTACTAGCGATATGCGTAGATGTCTCTACTATGTGCATAGTACATGCTCTGTTAGATCGTAATCAGTGTGTTATCAATGTTGTTCATGTCATGCTCATGATTTATCATGGATTAATTTAATCGAAAAACTGCCTATTTATTCATCAGTTTTTGGGATAATTCTTGATCTGTGACAAACACGAGGCTACTGTTAGTGAAGTATGCGATGTGTTGAATTGGAACCTACTTTTAGAAGTTATCTGCATGACCATTTGTTTCCTACTTGGCTGGAACAGATTAACTGAGTTACCTGCATTGCTTTCATTGATATTGATCAATTGGATGCCTGTTTGGATGCCTGATCCATATTTCGTGTATTAAGTTAGATCTTTCTCTAAAATGGTCAACTTTCGTGGCATTAAATATGATATTGCACATAGTATCTTCAAAATAAAATCACCAAGCAATACTCATCTATAACGAAAAAAAATATGAGTATGGACAATTAGATGAGCAGCGTCATGTGGCCAATGGTACATGTCTTTTCTGTAGGAATTTGCAGACGAGTCAGCTTTTTTTATTGATTGTATTGTGGGTCATAATACTTGGGAGATCAAATTCATGTTCCTCTATGCTTTGATGTTCTGGCTATTTACTGAAAAATGTGGAACAATTATTTTGTTAATAAGTTCATTACTTCAGTTACCTTCTGGAGCTTATGGGTATTTTGCAATAAATTTGTTTTTCAAGGAAGTTCTTGGTGAATTTTGAAAAATGTGCTGGTCTTGATGGGGTCTTCTGTGTGTCAATGGAAGGTAGTTTTCGAAGGCCTGCTCATCTTTAAAAATCTCATTATATAATAACGGTGTAGTACAGTATGAAATAAGTTGAATGATCATGGCATAATCACAGAATTTTGAGAAATATGCAATGTGGTCACTGAAAATTGCAGTTTGTGGTCAGTGCAGTTCTCATTGTCCGGGTTTTCGACGAAGGCCAGCATTCACTTAAAATCGCCAGTATTTGTGTTCAATGCTATGTATTCACTGTGCTACTGAAGTCAGCAAAACTTTACAATGCTCCCAAATAGGGGCTTGGGTTTATTTGTTTCCAAACACTACCGGACTCGCGGTCTATGCCTATGGCCACAGGCCGTCCGCATAGGCCCCTAAGCCGTCGGCATAGATCTATGCCTACGGCTGCCGTCGGCATAGACCCGTCGGCGTAGATGTCGTCAGTGTAGTCTTGTCAGACCGGCGGCATAGTATAGCCGTCGGCATAGGGTCCTATGCCGACGGCCTGGCGTCAGCCGTCGGCATAGTATAGCCGTCGGCAATGGTTTCCGTCTGACGGCCGCGGACGGCGCCGTCAAAAGCGCGGATGAATCATGCAATGCCATGTGGCACATGTATGCCGACGGCAAAGCCGTCGGCATATCTCTGCCATGTGGCAACCCGTGGTACTCCTGGTGGCAGGGCTATGCCTACGGCTTTGCCATGTGGCAACCCGTGAATCTATGCCGACGGCTTTGCCGTAGGCATAGCCCTGCCACGTGTCGTCTCCTGGTTACTCGTGGCAGCAAAGATATGCCTACGGCTTTGCCGTCGGCATAGATTTCCATCTATGCCTACGGCAAAGCCGTCGGCATAGATATGCCACGTGGCGAGCCCTGGTGACTCCTGGGCTTATATATGCTGACGGCTTTGCCGTAGGCATAGTTTTTTTTCCCTGTTTTCTCTTTTCCAATTCATTTGACAGCATTTCAAAATAGAACAATATGAAACTATGCAGAAATATGACAGTTCATCATCTAAATATACTCAAGTTCACCATCATCATCTAAACATACTCAAGTTCATCACATCATCTAAAGATCATCATGGACTCAAGTTCATGAACATAAAAGTAGTGCAAGACATGAAACTTGATAGAAGTAGGAATATGAAAGGCATGGCACGACGGCCACATGCACGGAATCATCAAGCAAGACCACCTCCGCCAAAACCACCACCACCTCCGCCAAAACCACCACCACCTCCGCCAAAACCACTCTGACAGATCAGAGTGACTGGGGTCGATGGAGCAGGAGTCGAGCCACTGGTCCCCTACATGTTTTAGAAAAGATTCTAACGGTAAATATGATATGATAGTGTTGAATGAACGAGAACTAGTTTGTCAGTAGTTAGGCAAATGTACTAACCGGACCATCACTGCCTAGTGCCACCCATTCATCGAACGTGGGCACGTGTGGGGGTTCTCCCGCAGGTGGTGGTGGGGGTCCCATTTGTGGTGGATCCGTGCGGTTACTCCAAGACGCCAACATAGCCTGAATGTTAGTCAAACAAGCAAACTAGAAGATTAGAAGGAATGAAAGTGCAAAAATTTAGCTTGGTTTTAAGAGGGCAAAACTAACCGTCATCATCTGACGGTTGTAATCATCGTTTGCCTTCACTCGTTTCAAGTACTCCCGCACCTCGAGATTCCTATGCTCGACAAACTCCTTATATGCCTACATAATTTAGATTGTTTCTAAGTGAGCAATGCTGAAAATAAACTGAGAATGCTAGATAGAAAAAGATAAAGAGGAAGTACTTACAGCATGCTGGCGGGCTAAGGGAGTCTGTGAACGCCCCGTACTCTCTAACTGGCTCGGGTTGGTAGCCCGAAGCTGTGTGTACGAGATCGAAGGAGTGATCAAGCCGTCGAAACACGGATACCGGCCATTCTTCTTCCCCTAGATGGCCACCACCGTCGTGTCGTCGATCTGAGACTGGGCGACCTCAGCAACAGGAACATCCGGATGCAACTCCTGATAGTGATGAATGTAAGACCCCAGGTGCTCCTCGGTCTTGCCGTAGTACTGGCTCTCGCCCTCCTTGCGATGACTCCGCTCGCGGGCCAGCTTCCACGACTCCATGTCTAAGAGCGGCCTCTTCAACTTGTCCTCCTACAACGTCAAATAGAAGTTAGCCATACATAAGAACATGACAGTAAAGAAGAACAAAAATGCATCATGCACATAGATATACCTTCATGGCCTTGAAGCTCCAGTGTTTCCTGTTTCCTTGGCCGTGTGTCCCGTCGGCTCCACGGTTAGCTCGGCCCTTGATGCTCTTGGCAGCAAACTCTGCATCGGCGCCGAGCCACCTATCCACCAAACTGGCCCATCCGTCATGCCTTCCATAGCACCAACGAGGAACAACCTATGCAAATTTTGGAAGCATGACATGTGAGCACGAAACATAGAATTGACTGCTTGAAACAATGAAAAGTCGGTAATAGTTACCATCATGAACTGCTCCCTGTTCAAGGTAAGTTTTTGCTTCTGCGCTTGAGTTTTGGTCATCTTTTGGTGCAGGTAGATGTGGTAGTACTGCGAGACGGCAACCCAGCGCACCTCGTACTGCAACTGACGAGCTTTCTTCTTCGCAGCCGCAAGTAAGACCACGTCAGCTCTGGCCTTGTGCTCGTCAAGAACTCCATAGAGTTGCTGCATAAACCAGAAGCAAACAAGGCATGAGTTGAGTGATTCAATGATAAACTATGAACGAAACTGAAGACAAGTGATTCAGAAGAGAACTTACCAAAAATTTGATGATCACGGCCTTAGCGGCCGTCCCGTACTCCGCGTTGCTGTAAGCCTCGTAGTGGGCCCAGCTCGTGGCCAAAACCCGCAGCTACGGGTCCCTGTCTGGCCGCGGGCAGAATAGGCCAGGACAAAACTGCTTCAACAGGACAGTGATAAGGCCGTTCGGTTTACGGCCCTTTCCGCGAAGGATCTAGTTTCTGCAAAAGAATCAAATGATTGCCATGTGTACAATAAGAAAATGTTGTCATGTGTTGAAAATATGATTGAGAGGCACTTACTCTGTCCTCACAGGTTCAATGAGCCACTTGTGCTCCTCGACAGAAGGTGGTGTAGGTAGTCCGGCATTACCACGCAGCCACCCCTGCAGAGCACCCGGTGGCAAGTCACCCCACAACTCGGGATCAACCTCCCCTCCACCCTCCTCGCCCTCCTCCTCACCCTCCTCCTCGGCCTCCTCCTCCTCACCCTCCTTCTCGGCCTCCTCCTCCTCACCCTCCTCCTCGGCCTCCTCCTCCTCGCCATCAGGAACATACTCCTCCTCCTCAGACTCAGAAGGTGCCTCTGTATGGGAGGGCACCGAAGAAGACCCTCCTATTTCGGACACGGCCTGGAGTTTTTTGCCACGGCTGCCTCTCCCCCCATCTCCTCCTCCTCTAGGGGCTCTCCCCCCACCGCCTCCTCCTCTAGGGTCTCCTCCCCCGACCCCTCCACCTCCCTATGAGGTGTCATCCTCGCGTAGTCGGGAGGGAACCTTGTGGGCTCGTCCACTCCGAGTAAGTCCTTTAAATTTACTGAGGAAACTGGCGCCGCTGGACTTGCCCATGATTAGCAAACCTGCATTGAGAAGAGAATAAACAATTAGTAAGGATATCAATTAAACAAGCATACAGGAAAAACATTAATACCAGAAGAGCACAATAAGCATACTATTGTAATTATCATTAAAAGAACTTACATTTTCTAGAACCCATATGAATCATCACTATTGTAATCTATTTGTGGAGCGGTCTCATCATCACTATCACGCATATCTTCTTCGTTGTCTGACGGAGGTGGAGGCTCTTCCTCATCGTCAGCGTCTTCATTTAACTTTTCAAGCATAATTATGTCTCTTTGATTCACAACTGCCTCACCATCAATCCGTGCGTCGTCGTCGTTTGGGTCCAGGTCAACATAACCCAAGTCATCATCCTCGTTGTTTCGGACCACGTCATCATGTTCCTCTTGATAGAACACTCCCTCGTATGTCATGGGGTTTATGTTGTAGTAATCATCATCGTTCGGGTTTGGTAGCTTACCATGCGGCGACACCTTGAACACAACTTCCCAACCCTTTAGGTACTCTTTCTGGCATGGGTAAGGCAGATAATATACTTGTGTGGCCTGGGTAGCGGCGACAAAGAGATCAGCTCCGGCATAGACGGTTGATGATTTAACTTCAACTAAACCAACAGAAGGCGTATGTCTCAGACCCTTTTTGGGGTCGAACCATCAGTATTTGAACACAGTGAGACTTAGGTGTTCGCGGCCAAGTTTGAATGTAAGCTCGTATATTTTTCCTACCCTTCCGTAGTAATCTACTTTATTATCTCCTTCAGTGAAGACTCCGGTATTTATGGTTTTGGGATCAGGCCGACTATTCTGGTGCTCCTCTGTATGGAAGCGATACCCATTCACATCATACTTTTCGCATGTCATGACGACAGGGTCAAAACCCATGGAAACCCATCTCAATTCTTCATCCATTGATTCGGTCGGATCATTTCCCTACAAGTTTAATTGAAATTATAGGGTGCATGAGTTTAATTGAAATTATAGGGTGCATGACTTTAATTGAAAGTGTGAAAAGTTACTTTCTCCATGAACCATGCAACGAAATTTTTCCTTCCATCAGCACCCTTTCGGAGAAGCGCAAGTGCCTCCGCTTCAGTAGGAAGCAGCATTCCCGTCCATTCTTCTTCAACGAATCGACTACAATAAGAAAAGCGGTATAAGAACTAGGCAAAGTGAACATAAAGAATTGACTAAAAGAATGGTGCAAAGGTATTACACTAGTAGAAAAAGGGTCAAATGTGAAGCACATTAGTGCCGGTTTGTAAAAAAACCGGCACTAATGTGATCAATAGTGCCGGTTCGTGGCTGCGATCAATAGTACCGGTTCGTGTTGAGCCTTTAGTACCGGTTCGTGCCACGAACCGGTACTAAAGGGGTAGTGGCAGGCTGGCGTCAGGCCGGGTCCCCACGAGCCCCTTTAGTACCGGTTTGTGTTACCAACCGGTACTAAAGGTCTAACTTATAGTACCGGTTCGTGCCACGAACCGGTACTAAAGGGGACAAGCCTTCAGTACCGGTTCGTGCCACGAACCGGTACTAAAGGGGCCAATTTTCAAACTCTACCCCCTCCCCCCCCGTGTATCGCCATTTCAGTTTTGAAAAAATCAAAAGAAAATGATAAAAACTTCAAAAAATAAAATCCTTCGAGAGGTAGTTATATTACTATATCTACTAGTTAGGAAAATTTGAAAACTTAAATTTGGACATGTTTTGCAAAAAGTGTAGGGAAAATGTAAAACGGCTATAACTTTTGCATACGATGTCGGAAAAAAACGTATAATATATCAAAAAATTCAGCACGAAAATCCGCATCCGATGGAGACCGCCTACGGCCTGTTTGGAATTTTTTAGAATCCTCAAATTCGAAAAGGAAAAAAAGATATGGTTAAATTTCAGTTTTTTTAAAAAAAATTGGTTAAATTTGGTCAAACTACTTATTCAAGAAGTATTAATGTTACTACATAATTATTCAAGAATATTAGTGTTACTAAATAATTATTTCAATTTTTTGAATTTTGGTCAAACTATGGTCAAACTATGGTCAAACTATGGTCAAACTTATTCAAGAAATATTAGCGTTACTAAATAATTACTGTTTTTTTAGAATAATAGTTTCAAACTCAAACGGTGAAATGTGTGACTTCATGCTTTAGCTAAACTCCTGAGGGTTAATAGGATTGACATCTTACTATTGTCAGGAAAACAACAAGTGCAGACTCGGAAATGAAGGAGAATAGAACCCGAAAGTTAAGCGTGCTCGGGCTGGAGTAGTGAGAGGGATGGGTGACCGGTCGAGAAGTTAGATGATTTGGAATGAGTGATCCACACTTGAGCAGTTAAGAGAGGTGATTAGAGACTAAATCATCAAATAATTCAGAAAAATTAAAAATCGAAAAAAAAATCAAATTTTTTTTCCAAAATTTTCAAAAAAAAATTCAAAAAAAAACCTTTAGTACTGGTTGGTAACACCAACCGGTACTAAAGGTCCCCCATACTAGGGCGCGAGCTCACGCCACGTGGTGGCACTTTAGCGCCGGTTCGTGCCGAACCGGTACTAAAGGGGGGGGGCCTTTGGTGCCCACACTTTAGTGCCGGTTCCATAACCGGCACTAAAGGCCCTTACAAACCGGTTTTAAAGCTCCGTTTTCTACTAGTGTTACCTCATCCACTCATCCTCAACTTCCTTGATGTTGTGCAAGATATAGAACATGACATCCTCCCACTCATCTCGTGGCATGACATAAGGTTTCGAGCATCCAGCCCTACCACCTTGCCCGATGAATAGAGGCAACTTGGGTTTATACTTGGGTTCTTCTGTATTGTATCGAGACACCTTATTGTGCAACATGGGAACATGGTCCGGATAGTAGGTTGTCCTGAGGTCTGCCACCTCCTCTAGGATAACTACCTCAGCTATGGAAGCTTCAATCTTAGCTTTGTTTCCACATTTCTGTCTCAGATGCTTGTTCTGTCTCTCAGGGCCGTACTGCCAATGATTCTGCACAGGGCCCCCCAACAATACCTCGTTCGGGAGGTGCAAAATGAGATGTGTCATCGGAGTAAAGAAGCCTGGCGGGAAGATCTTCTCTAGCTTGCATATCAACTCCGGCGCCTTCTTATGCATTTCTTTTATCTTCTCAGGACATACTTCTTTAGCACAAAGCGTGCGGAAGAAATGTCTTAACTCCACAAGCACATGCCAGACACGCTCGGGAACATAGCCCCGAACCATCACCGGCATAATCCGCTCAATCCATACATGATAGTCATGACTCTTGAGCCCGGTCACTCTGCCCGTTGAAAGATTGACCCCCTTACTTATATTCGACGCATAACCATCAGTGAACTTCACGACGTGTTTCAGCCACTTGAATGCCTCCATCTTATGATCCTTTTTAAGTACGAAGTCAGCATCTGGCTTGAACCAAGATTTTCGACTGCCTATGGGAGGCTGCATGTGTAGACGTGGTCTATCACAAATATTCTGTTGATCAACTCTAGCATTAACATTATCCTTTGTCTTATCAGGAATGTTGAGGATCATGCGAAAAAGGGACTCTGCAACATTCTTTTCGGTGTGCATCATGTCTATGTTGTATGGAAGTTTGAGGTCCTTAAAATAGGGAAGCTGCGTGAAGGGGGTAATGTGAGTCCAGTTGTGCGTCTCACCATATACTTCAAAAAAAATTCCCTTTACCTTTTCCTTTGCCCTTGCCCTCGTCTTCGCCTGTGGCTTTGCCTTTGCCTTTGCCTTTCCCTTCACCGGCAGGCTTAAGAGCTTTCAGCTGAGCAAGCACATCCGCACCAGAAAATGTTGGACTCTCGTTTACTTCATGGACAACTTTGCCTTTTGTGAAGTTCTTCTTGTCTTCCCTATCAGGATGGTCTGGAGGGAGGAACTGTCGAGCAGGTCAAATGCAACATACTTTCCACCCTTCTTCAGCCAAATGAAAATCAAGGCCTGCATGCACACTGGGCAAGGCATCTTTCCACTTGTACACCATCCGCAGAACAGGGCATAACCGGGAAAGCCATGCATGCAATATTGTAGCCAAACTTTCATCAAGAAATTCTTCTGCAGATGTCGGTCGTATGTCAACCTCGGGAAGTACCAAGAATGGTGCAAATCATCCACCAACGGCTGCATAAACACACTCAAATTCTTCCCCGGATATTCAGGCCCCGGAATTATAAGCGACAGGAACATGGTCTTGCGTTGCATTATGGCGCCGGGAGGGAGATTGAGCGGAATAACAAATATGGGCCAACAGCTGTATGGATTAGACGACATACCATATGGATTGAACCCATCACCTGTTATAGCAATTTGGACATTCCCAGCCTCGGCTGCTTCCTCCGGGTACTCTATATCGAATGACTTCCATGCTTCACCTCCTGATGAATGTACAATTTTTTTTGGATTGTACCTTTTCCCTTCCTTGTGCCACTTCATCATTTTGGCAGACTCCTCGGTGATGAAAAGGCGCTGCAGTCTTTTTATAAAATCAAGATACCGAAGAACCTTCACAGGGATTTTTAGCTGCTGCTTCTGACCATGCTTATCGACCACCTCAATATACCGAGAGGAACCGCACTTCCTACAGTACTTGTCATCCGCATACTCATGCCTAAACAAAAGGCAATTCTTTGGACAAACATGTATTTTCTCATAGTCCATGGAGAGCGCCTTCATGATTTTCTTCGTACCGTACATGGTTTTCGGCAGTTCATGGCCCTCAGGCAGGCTATTAGCCCATACTCCCAGAAATGCTTTGAAGCAACCTCGGCTACAACCGTACTCAGCCTTGACTGCCATCAGTTGCGAGATGGCATCCAGCACAGACAGCTTGACACCCTCATAAAGAGGTTTCTTTGAGGAGGCCAAGATTTCCAGGAAGGCCTTTGCGGTTTCCTCCGGCTCCTCCGGTTCATTCGCTGAATGTGACGGAGGTGTCGGCTATGCAGAAAAGACATCATCTAGCATGTCTCTAACCCCATCGTCCTCATAACCAGCGACGTGTTGTCGTATCACATCCTCTCTACCACGGTCCCGCTGGGCAAAGTTTATCGGCATATTAAAGTTGGGCATAAATCCATGCGTGCGAAGGTGCTTAGTCATCTCACTCTTATCTCTGCGGATACGTCTCTTACATCTAGCACACGGGCATCCTGGCACCATCCTCATTGGTCTACAGAATATCTCTTTCAAAAACACATCAGTTTTCTCGACCCACTCTGTTGTTACTTGATTCCGACAGAAAAACCCACTATACATCCACTGATTATCTGCCATCTCTGCTTTATTGGAAGCCACACAACAAAATTAAGGATTCATTTAAATTACCCACATCAATATTTTATTTTTGCAAGGTTGACGAGTAATCCACCTACATCTCTAATAGGTAAAGATGGGTCCTAATCCCACCCGAGAATGTGTAGATTGAGTACGGTCCATGCTCTACCCCATTCCGAGACAAAATTTCGGCAGCACCTCCCCACTGTTCTCCAAATACACGTCTCAGCAAAATGCCGAGAGAATGTGCATACGGAGAACAACAGGGAGGCGCTGCCGAAATCCTGTCTCGGAACGGGGTAGAGCATGAACAACGTACCCAATCTACACATCCTCGGGCTGTCCGTGGAAAGCGCTGGACAATCCGAAAAAGCTGCGGTGATAAATATGCAATTGAATGCATATTTATCGATGCAACCCTTTCGGACGGGAGACCTAGGTTACGCGACTTGATGTGAAAATTCAATCTAGTGACATGGAAAAAAAGTGGACGAGGTCATGGAATTGCTACTCACCCTCTGATGTAGTCGATCAAAGGAGAGGGACGATCATGGACCAACACCTCCAACGTCGACGATCACTGCACGAAGATGGAACACCACAAATCATGTTAATTACACCGAGTGAAAAAAATTAGGTCATCACATCACATTAACCATTTGGCACAACATTATGAATTGACATGAAACAACATGTCAAATTGCAAAAAAAAATCTTTATTAAGTATTTTAGAAACCATGTGCCTTGATTTGCTTCTTATATATGAATCAACATTACCAAAACACTATCTTGACCAATATCCGTCCATCTATCACAAACTTGCCCAACATCTAATTCATCTATATTCACAAAATTAGTAAAAACTATCTAGTATGTATCTAAATACCTAATAAAACTACACAAAACTATCTATTATGTATCCATCCATCTATCTATTCATCTAGCATCCATCTATCTATTCCTCTAGCATCCATCCATCTATCTAGCATCTATCTATTTATCCAGCCACCATGAACACAAGCAAAGGCAACAACGGTTTGTGGGAGGGGGTGCTCACTAGGGCTGGGAGGGGGCACGGCGGCGTCCGGCGGTGGAGGGAGGTGCTCGGCGTCCGGCGTGCTCGTCGGGGCGGCCTGCGGGCTCCGGGAGGCCGAGCCAGGGGCTGGGAGCCCTGCTGCCAGCGGCGGCGCGAGAAGGGGTCGGCGCGGGATGGGTGGATGGAGGCGTTGTGGGGTCGGGGTAGGGTTGGGAGGCCGGGGCGGGGTCGGGTGGACGGCGGCGCCGCGAGGAGGGGGCGGAGAGGGTCGGGGTGGAGGCGGGGAGGGGCAAGGGAAGCGGAAGGGCGCGGCGGCGGGGATGGGCGAGGGAAGGGGAAGGGCGCGGCGGCGGGGAGCGGCCTGGGTGGAGCGGGCGGCGAGCAGCGGCGCCGGTGGAGCGGCGACGGGCGGCGGTCCGCGGCCGGGGTCGAGGCGGCGAGTGGAGGAGCTGCGGGGGGAGAGAACGAGTGGAGAAGGGTGGCCGCGCGAGTGGATAAGATAAGGCGCTCTATGCCGACGGCTTAGCCGTCGGCATATATATATATATATATATATATATATATATATATATATATATATATATATATATATATATATATATATATATATATATATTTGCAACAACTTTTATACATGTTTAACATTTTTCAAAAATTATTATTAACTATCTTCAAATATATTTTTTGTGTATATTATTTTCATACGCATTGAAAAGTTTGGTATACATATAAAATATTTGTACACACATATTAAATATTTTCAAATACACGTTTTTGAATTTTTTTTGAATGATACAAGGTATACAATATATTAAAAATAATACATGGTATACATATTTTTGACATGCATTAACACTATTTAAAATGTACCCTACATTTTCTTTAATGGTTTGAAACATTATTTATAATTACATGATCTTTTTTTATATTTTTTTCTAAACCGAATTTCTTCTATGGTCAGCAACATTTCTTTATGATATAAATATTTTCTATGGTCTCGCAAAAGGTGATACATAGGAGAGCAACTGACTGAGGGGTACCGTTACCGAGTGCCTGATCCGGTAACTATACGAGTGCCTGATCCGTCTACTACCGTGTCATCGCCGACCGTGAGGGGGGCCACAGGTTGTGTCAGCTCAGCCAAGAGGGACACCTCGGAGCAACATGCGGGTCAAATCCACAGCTAAATCCACTCCGTGTAGATCCGAAGCGTCCGTTCCCCCCTCCCGGTGCCAGCGTCGCCGCCGGCACCGGGAGGGGGGCCATGCACCGGAGACGTGTGCCGCCTTTTCGGAGCGGTTGACCACGAGATCTAGCCCTTTGACTTCACATGGACGGGCTTTGACCAGTGGATCTCTCCACCCGGTTGTGTCAGGTCCGCCCAGAGGGACACCAGGGAGCAACATCCGGGCCAAACCCACAGCTAAATCCACTCCGTGTAGACTCGACGCGTCAGTTTCCCCTTCCAGGTGCCGGCGGCGGCGCCGTCCGTGAGGGGGGCACGCACCGGAGACGTGTGGTGCCTCTTAGGACATGCCACAACACCACCCCGCACGTATGAGGGCCCGGTACGGCGCTCTGGTGGCATTGCTACCCCCCAAGGCGCTCGTCCCGACTAACCCTAGAGCGGTTGACCACGATATCTAGCCCTTTGACTTCACATGGACGGGCTTTGACCAATGGACCTCTCCACCCGGTTGTCTCAGGTCCGCCCAGAGGGACACCGGGGAGCAACATCCGGGCCAAACCCACAGCTAAATCCACTCAGTGAAGACCCGACGCGTCAGTTTCCCCCCTCCAGGTGCCGGCGACGGCGCCGTCTGTGAGGGGGGCCACACCCCGGAGATGCGTGCCGCCTCTTCGGACATGCCACAACACCATCCCGCATGTATGAGGGCCTGGTACGACGCTCCAATGGCATTGCTACCCCCCCCAGGGCCCCCATCCCGCCTAACCCTGTAGCGTTTGACCACGGGATCTAGCCCTTTGACTTTGCACGGACGGGCTTTGACCAGTGGACCTCCCCACCCGGTTGTGTTAGGTTGGCCCATAGGAACACTTTGGAGCAACATCCGGGCCAAACCCACAGCAAGATCCCCTCCGTGTAGACCCCACGCGTCCGTCTCCCGCCTCCAGGTGCCGGCGGTGGCGCCGTCCGTGAGAGGGGGCACACCCCACAGATGTGTGTCGCCTCTTCGGACATGCCACAACACCACCCCGCATGTATGAGGGCCCGGTATGACGCTCCGGTGGCATTGCTACCCCCAGGGCCCCCGTCCCGCCTAACCCTGGAGCGGTTGACCACGAGATCTAGCCCTTTGACTTCCCACGGATGGGCTTTGACCAGTGGACCTCTCCAGCCGGTTGTGTTAGTTCGGCCCATAGGGACACCCGGGAGCAACATCCGGGCCAAACCCATAGCTACATCCACTCCGTGTAGACCCGGCGCATCCGTTTCCCCCCTCCAGCTGCCGACGGCGGCGCCGTCCGTGACGGGGGCCACACCCCGGAGACGCGTGCCGCCTCTTCGGACATGCCACAACACCACCCCGCATGTATGAGGGCCCGGGACGACGCTCCGGTGGCATTGCTACCCCCCCCCCCAGGGCCCCCGTCCCGGTTAACCCTATAGCGTTTCACCACGGGATCTAGCCCTTTGACTTTGCACGGACGGGCTTTGACCAGTGGACCTCTCCACCCGGTTGTGTCAGGTTGGCCCACAGGGACACCAGGGAGCAACATCCGGGCCAAACCCACAGCTAAATCCACTCCGTGTAGACCCGACGCGTTAGTTTCCCCCCTCCAGGTGCCGGCGGCGGCGCCGTCCGTGAGGGGGGCCACGCACCGGAGACGCGTGCCGCCTCTTCAGACATGCCACAACACCACCCCGCATGTATGAGGGCCCGGTACGATGCTCCGGTGGCATTGCTACCCCCCAAGGTCCCCGTCCCGCCTAACCCTGGAGCGGTTGACCACGGGATCTAGCCCTTTAACTTCGCACGGACGGGCTTTCACCAGTGGACCTCTCCACCCGGTTGTGTATGGTCCGCCTAGAGGGACACCGGGGAGGAACATCCGGGCCAAACCCACAGCTAAATCCACTCCCTGAAGACCCGACGCGTTAGTTTCCCCCCTCCAGGTGCCGGCGGCGGCGCCGTCCGTGAGGGGGGCCACACCCCGGAGATGCGTGCCGCCTCTTCGGACATGCCACAACACCATCCCGCATGTATGAGGGCCCGGTACGACACTCCGGTGGCATTGCTACCCCCCCCCCCCAGGGCCCCCGTCCCGCCTAACCCTGGAGCGGTTGACCACGAGATCTAGCCATTTGACTTCCCACGGACGGGCTTTGACCAGTGGACCTCTCCAGCCGGTTGTGTTAGTTCGGCCCATAGGGACACCCGGGAGCAACATCCGGGCCAAATCCACAGCTACATCCACTCCGTGTAGACCCAACGCGTCCGCTTCCCCCCTCCCGGTGCCGGCGGCGGGGCCGTCCGTGAGGGGGGCCATGCCCCGGAGACGCGTGTCGCCTCTTCGGACATGCCACAACACCACCCCGCATGTATGAGGGCCCGGTACGACGCTCCGGTGGCATTGCTACCCCAGGGCCCCCATCCCGCCTAACCCCGTAGCGTTTGACCACGAGATCTAGCCCTTTGACTTCCCACGGACGGGCTTTGACCAGTGGACCTCTCCACCCGGTTATGTCAGGTCGGCCCAGAGAGACACCGGGGAGCAACATCCGGGCCAAACCCACAGCTAAATCCACTCCGTGTAGACCCGACGCGTCCGTTTCCCCCCTCCAGGTGCCGGCGGCGGCGCCGTCCGTGATGGTGGACACACCCCGGAGATGCGTGCCGCCTCTTCGGACATGCCACAACACCACCCCGCATGTATGAGTGAGGGCCCAGTACGACGCTCCGGTGGCATTGCTACCCCCAGGGCCCCCGTCCCGTCTAACCCTGGAGCGGTTGACCACAGGATCTAGCCCTTTTGAAAGATCGTGGATGTCGCCTAGAGGGGGGGTGAATAGGCGTTTTAAAATAATTTATGGTTTAGGCTTTAACAAATGCGGAATAAACCTAACAGTTAATTTGTCAAGCACAAAACCTACAACAACTAGGCTCACCTATGTGCACCAACAACTTATGCTAAGCAAGATAAGCAACTATGTGATAGCAAGATATATGACAAGAACAATATGACTATCACAAAGTAAAGTGCATAAGTAAAGCGATCGGGTAAGAGATAACCGAGGCAAGTGGAGACGATGATGTATCCCAAAGTTCACACCCTTGCGGATGCTAATCTCTGTTTGGAGCGGTGTGGAGGCACAATGCTCCCCAAGAAGCCACTAGGGCCACCGTAATCTCCTCACGCCCTCGCACAATGCAAGATGCCGTGATTCCACTAAGGGACCCTTGAGGGCGGTCACCGAACCCGTACAAATGGCAACCCTTAGGGGCGGTCACCGAACCCGTACACTTTGGCAACCCTTGCGGCGGTCACCGGAACCCGTCAAATTGCTTGGGGCAATCTCCACAACCTAATTGGAGACCCCGACGCTTGCCCGGAGCTTTACACCACAATGATTGAGATCCAAACACCACCAACCGTCTAGGGCGCCCAAGCACCCAAGAGGAACAAGCTCAAGGGCACCAAGCACCCAAGAGTAATAAGATTCTCAACTTGTAACTTCCACATATCACCGTGGAGAACTCAAACCGATGCACCAAATGCAATGGCAAGGGCACACGGAGTGCCCAAGTCCTTCTCTCTCAAATCCCACCGAAGCAACTAATGCTAGGGAGGAAAATGAGAGGAAGAACAAGAAGGAGAACACCAAGAACTCCAAGAACTAGATCCAAGGGGTTCCCCTCACATAGAGGAGAAAGTGATTGGTGGAAATGTGGATCTAGATCTCCTCTCTCTTTTCCCTCAAAAACTAGCAAGAATCCATGGAGGGATTGAGAGTTAGCAAGCTCGAAGAAGGTCAACAATGGGGGCAAAAACGAGCTCAAGAGATGGGGAACCATTGGGGAAGAAGACCCCCTTAAATAGGTCCCCACGAATCTGCCCGTTATGTGCAGAAACCTGTAGGACCGGTACAACCGGTGCACGAACCGGTACAACCGGCCAAAGCAGAGGAAAAACCAACCTGAGAAAAGCTCTAAGCGGTACAACAGCATGGGGAACCGGTAGTATCGGTTAAACCGGTCAACAACCGCCCAAGAACCGCTCCAAAACAGAAACTAGTCCGGTGGTAGAGCGGTACATGGCCGGTACAACCTCCGGACCAATTCTGGAGCGGTACAACCGCTCCAAACACTGGTTGTACCGGTCAACCGGTACAACCTCTCTATGTAAAACAGGCAATATCAAAACAGCCACAACTTTCGCATACAAGCTCCGAATTCGATGAAACCAAGTTTGTTGGAAAGCTAGCAACAAGAGCTAACACAATATTGATAGAAATATCAATAAGAAGCAAATGAGAAAATGCCCATAAGAAAATGGTGAGAACCCTTCCTTGGATAAGACCGGTAAAACCTCCAACACCGAAAACATCATAGAAGACGCATGCGAACTCCGTTTTCGATGAACTCAAGCTTGTCATCAAGATGACCCTAAGCTCCAAATCTCACAAGGAGAAGAACCAAACAAGAGCCAAAAAGATGATGCAAGGATGCAATGGTTTGAGCTCTCTATGAACGATACGATCAAGCAACTCATCGAGAGCCCCCTTGATAGTACGGCAATCAATCCTATAACCCGGTCTCCCACAACTACCGTGAGACCGGTAAAATAGAAAACCTATCAAGGGCAAACCTTTGCCTTGCACATGGTCCACTTGAGCTAGATGATGACGATCTTGACTCCCTCAAGTTGGACCACCTTTCTTGATTGCATTGGCTCGAAGAAGACTAGTTGATTGCTCCCCCATACTCCATTATGGTTGAGCCACTCTTCTGCACATCTTCATAAGTCCATTGTCGCCACAATGGACGGAAAGCTTCAAGCATATGATCTCTTCGTGATGATTCTACTTTAGCTTGCACACCGCAACCTAACCCCACAAAGAACTCGCACGAAGACCATGGGTTAGTACACAAAGCGTAATTGACCATGCTTACCATACCATGGGAACGCTTGATCCCTCTCGGTACATCTTCTATGCTTTGTGTGTTGATCAACTTGATTCATTCTTTGACTTAGTCTTGATCAACCTTGAATCTTTCCAACTCTCTTCATTTGGATGATGTCTTGAAGGTAAACATGAATGATCACACAATCTTCTTCTTCAAGACATGCTTGCAATAAGCTCAACACTCATAAGACCAATCTTTGGATAATTCCTTAATGGCAACTTGGTCATCACAAACTCTCCTTGAAACCAACAAATGGACTCCAAGAAAAGCCTATGGACAAACCCTTCAAATATAACTCAAGGCAACCATTAGTCCATAGAGATTGTCATCAATTGCCAAAACCAAACATGGGGGCACTGCATGTTCTTTCAATCTCCCCCATTTTGGTAATTGATGACAATCACTTTCAAGAGAGTTTATATAAGGAATTATGCATCACCATGCAATGCAATAATAGTGCAATGAATAGTGCAATGAATGAGATGCAAAAGCTAAGGAACAAAACCAAAGCAAGAGGAGATAGCTCTCTAAACTTCTCCAAAAAACTCTCTGAAACTTCTCCCCCATTGGCATCGATTGCCAAAATGGGCGAAAAGCTAAGAAGGCCAATATAAATTGTGGTCCTCCATAAATTGTGTATTTCTCAACAAGAGAGTGGAATGCAATACACATATCCAACGGTTAATACTTGGAGGAACACAAACTATATTGAGGCCCAAAGATTGCAAAAGAAAGATATGCCACAAAGACATAACAAAGATAGAAACAAGCAATCAAGCAATCAAAAGATACCAATTGAAGCAAGCAATCAAAGGATATCAATTGAACCAACTAGACCAAAGATCCTATGAGCCACATGAATAAAGGATATTATGATATGAGACGAGGAGTGTTCTAAAGAAACTAGAGAAGCTCCCCATGATTTGTGCACAAAAAGAATGTTTTGTAATTGGATACAAAGTGCACAAAATAGGATCATAGCTCCTCCAAAATCAATAGAAACTTACAACAAGTGCAAGTGAGCATATAGGAAACAAAGCCTAGTACTTGAAACAAACACATGGTTGAGCAACAAGTAAAAGAGGCAACTTAAGAATGGGCTCAACCAAAATGATGTGTGTGAGTCATGGCGAAGCACTTGAGAAGACTAAAATTAGGATGAGCATTAAGCATCAACATAGTCTTGAAAGAATGAGGCACACGGTGCAAGGCCTGTCATTCCCACACACAACTAGCAAATGGGTTCACAAGCTTACTAATAAGCATATAAAGAACTTATGCTTGTGACAACCCGTGGTGAAGATAGAAGATGAAAGCCTCATCAAGACGAGGGATGCCAATTAAGACGGCAAAAGCCTCGTAACAATAAGCATGAGGAAAATAATCTTCACCACACAAGAGTGCATCAAGATGCAACGATAGAGGACACGCACTCAAGGCAAAAGCTTTCACGGAGCCACCAAAGAAATAACATAAGAAAGACAAGGTGGACGTGAAAGAAAGGATATCAACTAGAGATGTAATTTCTCTCAAGTGTATAAGGTTCTATGTAGACGAAATCATGATGATATATATATCTACAAAGAAGAATGTACACCCGAAATAGTTACAACACGAAGGAACAAGATATCCACAAGGAAGTCATAAATATACCAATAAGATATTTGCTTGAAAGCATAGCACTTGGCTAGATATGGTCTTATTGAATATAAATGAAGTCCAAACACACATCCAACAAGGGCATCACAACTAGCAACAAGAGATCATCGTTGGGATGCTTTGAGAAAGGAAACAAGTATCACAAGATATGAAATGAAAATCATGCCAAGATGCAACCTACACAAGGTTGAATGCAAGAGGAGAAAGCATGAATAGATACTTGTTACCGAGATATCATTGGAAGGATGTAGTAGATACCAATTGAAGGTAGATAGTAGTTCATTGATCATCCTAGCTTGACTCCAATATGCACATGGTGACAACACCTTCCTTGTGAGTGAGCCGAGCATCCAATGCATCTCCAAATGTTCCTAGAAGAACAACACAAACTAAACGGTACCCAAACTCATCGGGACCAAATAGTTAGAAACACCAATACATAGGACAAACTCCACATAAATATGTGCATATAGATATGAAAATGAATTTCATGCACATCTCATCCAAATTGAGACTAGGTGGAGTTTCCCCTATATATTGAGTCAAAGAAAGAAAGCATGCCAAATGAAATACATGAAGTAAACATGCATGCTCAAGACTTTCAAAACCCGAAACCAAAAGACAAAAAAAATGCCAAGTGAAAAGGATACCAAATGGAGAAATCATCACTTGGAAGATATCATTAAAGATACATCAAGGAATGAGATACCCATTGATACACACTAAACTAAAGATGTCAAACTCCCAAAGAGAGGATGGTTCCAAACATACCAAGCTCTCAACAAAGTTTCATGATGGCACAAAGTACCAAAAAGAAATGGCTTGCCTTCCACCAAAACACACTTGATAAGGATCACAAGAAGAGTGAAGAAAATAGAATAGCTCCCCCACGAGTTGTGCATTATATAGGATTTGTATTTGAATACAAAATGCACAAGGTGGGATCACTACTTTCACTATATCTAGAAAACACTAGACAAGAACAAGAAATAAACAAGATCCACAAGTGGTATGGAAGACAACGGGAGTTAACACAAACCTTGGCAAGAGAAAAAGGCAAATAAACAAAAACCAATGTAAAGATGATCAATTAAATTCTACCACGCATAAGTGACTACCAATTGTCAAAAGAGACGAAGTAGATGGAAAGAATTCCCGGTGGTAGATAGCAAGGATATCCAACATCATCTTCACACCACACACAAGCAAATTGCAACTTGTAGAGCTAACATGCCACCTAGGAACAAGATAATTTACAATACCAATTCTAGGTGACAATATCTCAAATGTACACATTTTCTAGGCTTGTAATATGCACTTAGCATATTACTCCCCCATAATGTGATACCAATAAGAACTAAACAAGAGGCAATAAGAGGATCCAACACGAGATAATCAATGGAATTTTTAGAATTTGAATTTCTCATGAGAGATATACCACCTAGCGACTAGATAATCTTGTAATATCAATACTAGATGGTATTTCTCATGTACACACATTTATAGGATTGTGAGGTGCACAAAGCACATCACTCCCCCAAAATTGGATGTTCCATTGATCTCTCACACGAGCCAACTAGGATACAAACAGGAAGCAAAAAGGCTCAACGCACGACGCACACGTACATGATGTGCAAACCAACACACACATACTTGATTGCTCAAGATAAGCAAGTCGGAAGCGCAACATATACAAACACATGCAAGGGGGCAAGTAACTTTCAAGGTAAACAATTTAAGTACAAGTTACCGCAAGGAGACACATTGGATATAAGATAGAAACTTGATAATCCAATTGACTTGGCTTGAGACAAAGAGAATGATGAAGTCCCCTTAATTCTTCATAATGTAGCCAAGTCTCCAATGCCCTCCAACAACACATATTGATCAAGTTTGAGCTTGTTGGTCCCCAACCAAGTTGGGTCCTAAGAGGTTAGTCACAATAGGTTTGGCTACCCAAATGGTTCTTTGCTTGACACCACTTTGAGTACCAACAAACTTGGCAAACACATTGCCAACCTTATCCTTACCAAGAGAATAGATATCATCAATAATAATTGGGTTGGATAAGTTACCACTAGTGCATGAAGAAGCGACGTGACCTTTCTCACGACATAAGTAGCAATGTCTACTCTTCACTTTCTTCTCACTTGATTTCTCAACTTGAGAAGCATTAACTTGAGTCTTCTTGGGAAGAGGCCTTTCTTCAACTTGATGTTGAGCATGAGATTGAACTTGTGCCCTCTTCCCTTGTTGCTTGACACTAATGGCCTTCTTCTTCAATGGGCAAGATCTAACATGATGCCCTTCAACTTTGCACTTGAAGCAAACAATCTTGGCCGAATTCTTGACTTGTTCTTGGCCCTTCTTCTTGTTCAACTTGGACTTCTTCTTCTTGTTGGAGTTGAATCCAAGTCCACCTTTGTCATTGGGGGATTTTTGCACACTCAAGATATTGTTGAGTGTGGCCTTCCCTTCATGACACTTTTCCAAGTCTTTCTTCAAATAAGTGACTTGGGCCTTGAGCTCTTTGATTTCCTCTACACGGTTAGTCTCAACACAACTACTAGAGGAAGTATAAGCTTCATCATTAGAGCAACAAGGCAAGGAAAGCAATTCATCACAAGATGTACCAACATTGTGAGTAGATGAATTACAAGGACTAGCACATGGCAATATACTATTTTGACTAGAAGTAGTGCTAGTATCCACATGAGGCTCACTAGATGTTACCTTAGCAATCATGGCCTCATGAGCTATCTTTAGCACACTATGGGATACTAGAAGATCATCATGAGAGCTTGAGAGCTTTTCATGACTTTCTTCCAATTTCCCATAATTGCAAGATAGCACCTCAAGTTGAGCCCGTAGCTCAACATTCTCCTTCAAAATGGATGCTTTCACAAGTAATAGAATTAGTAGCACAAGCATCATCATTAACAACAAGAGGAGAAGGCAACTTGGCAAGCTCTTTTAAATAAGAAGCTTCAAGTTGAGCATGAGACTCGGTGAGTTTGATGAGCTCACCCTTGATGACCCTTGAGCCATTTTCGAGGTGCTCAAAATCCTCAAGGAGTCTAGCATGAGCAACTTCAAGCTTAGCATTTTTAGTTTCAAAAACATTGGCCACCTTAAGAGCTCTATCAATAGATTCCTTCACTTTAGACAATTCTAGAGCAAAAGTCTCCTCAAGAGATTCCTTGGTGGTTTGTTCAAGTTCAAGAGCTTGAGAGAGGTCCGCAATCTCATTAGCGTAATCACGCCCATGACCTTCCATTTTATCAATGGTGGCCTCATGCTCCTCTAGATGAGATTCCAACTCCTCAATGTATTTCTTGCCATCAATGGCAATGGACATTACTTCCATGAAGTTGGAACGAGCAATTTTATTTTTATGAAGAGCTTTAAAAATCATTTCCCCCTTAGTTTTTAAGGAGGCAACATTATCATTCTCTTCATCATTATCCTCATCATCATTAGCATCAACATCATCATCAAGAGACATATTGGGGTACAAAGTAGGAGATACCTTTGACGCCTTAGCCATAAGGCAAAAAGCAATAGATGATGATGTAGGATCCCTTGAGGCACCATTAAACACCACATCTTGTTCCATGGAGTGTTCGGTTTCCACTACATTGTTAGCACAACAATTCGAGGAAATAGATGCATTTTTATCATGGCAACAAGACATAGCAAGCATATCATCATGAGATTTAGTCAAGCAATTTCTACATGATATGCAAGGACTATCAACACAAGCATGTGAAACATTTGGAGTGCTCGAAGTGTTAAAGCCCAAAGAAGGAGCATTGCAATAATATAGTGGTGAAGGATCATCCACAATAAGCATACTATCATCATTGCAATGACCAACACTACTCACCATGTCATTACCTTGTGGCAAACCACATGTAGGTGAAGTAGAAGAAGTTGAGAAGACTATATGAACGGAGGTGGAGGGAGAACAATCATCCCCACAAATCTTGGACACACCATATTTATCTTGAAGCTTCGTCCACAACTCATGAGCATCTCGGAACGGCATGAGTTGAAATATAACTACATTGCTCAAAGCATCGAAAAGCACATTAGAAGCTTGAGCATTGAGATAAGAGTTTTTCTCATCCTCTAAAGATAATCTTTGGGGATCCTTTGGAGGAGAAAAACCCATATCTACAATTCGCTCTAAATTTGGGTCCATGACCCTAAAGAGATTAAGCATGCGAATTACCCAAACATCAAAATTTGTGCCATCGAAACTAAGAGTGTCAGGGAATCCTAATCCCCTAGTCGACATCTTTACTCTCTAGGCGGTAAAGCCTAATAAAGAGAGACGAGGCTCTGATACCAATTGAAAGATCGTGGATGTTGCCTAGAGGGGGGGTGAATAGGCGTTTTAAAATAATTTATGGTTTAGGCTTGAACAAATGCGGAATAAACCTAACGGTTAATTTGTCAAGCACAAAACCTACAACAACTAGGCTCACCTATGTGCACCAACAACTTATGCTAAGCAAGATAAGCAACTATGTGATAGCAAGATATATGACAAGAACAATATGACTATCACAAAGTAAAGTGCATAAGTAAAGGGCTCGGGTAAGAGATAACCGAGGCACGTGGAGACGACGATGTATCCCGAAGTTCACACCCTTGCGGATGCTAATCTCCGTTTGGAGCGGTGTGGAGGCACAATGCTCCCCAAGAAGCCACTAGGGCCACCGTAATCTCCTCACGCCCTCGCACAATGCAAGATGCCGTGATTCCACTAAGGGACCCTTAAGGGCAGTCACCAAACCCGTACAAATGGCAACCCTTGGGGGCGATCACCGAACCCGTACACTTTGGCAACCCTTGGGGGCGGTCGCCGGAACCCGTCAAATTGCTCGGGGCGATCTCCACAACCTAATTGGAGACCCCGACGCTTGCCCGGAGCTTTACACCACAATGATTGAGCTCCGAACACCACCAACCGTCTAGGGCGCCCAAGCACCCAAGAGGAACAAGCTCAAGGGTACCAAGCACCCAAGAGTAATAAGATTCTCAACTTGTAACTTCCACGTATCACCATGGAGAACTCAAACCGATGCACCAAATGCAATGGCAAGGGCACACGGAGTGCCCAAGTCCTTCTCTCTCAAATCCCACCGAAGCAACTAATGCTAGGGAGGAAAATGAGAGGAAGAACAAGAAGGAGAACACCAAGAACTCCAAGAACTAGATCCAAGGGGTTCCCCTCACATAGAGGAGAAAGTGATTGGTGGAAATGTGGATCTAGATCTCCTCTCTCTTTTCCCTCAAAAACTAGCAAGAATCCATGGAGGGATTGAGAGTTAGCAAGCTCGAAGAAGGTCAACAATGGGGGCAAAAACGAGCTCAAGAGATGGGGAACCATTGGGAAGAAGACCCCCTTAAATAGGTCCCCACGAATCTGCCCGTTATGTGCAGAAACCTGTAGGACCGATACAACCAGTGCACGAACCGGTACAACCGGCCAAAGCAGAGGAAAAACCAACCTGGGAAAAGCTCTAAGAGGTACAACAGCCTGGGGAACCGGTAGTACCGGTTAAACCGGTCAACAACCGCCCAAGAACCGCTCCAAAACAGAAACTAGTCCGGTGGTAGAGCGGTACATGGCCGGTACAACCTCCGGACCAATTCTGGAGCGGTACAACCGCTCCAAACACCGATTGTACCGGTCAACCGGTACAACCTCTCTACGGGGCGGTACAACCTCTCTATGTAAAACAGGCAATATCAAAACAGCCACAACTTTCGCATACGAGCTCCGAATTCGATGAAACCAAGTTTGTTGGAAAGCTAGCAACAAGGGCTAACACAATCTTGATAGAAATATCAATAAGAAGCAAATGAGAAAAGGCCCATAATAAAATGGTGAGAACCCTTCCTTGGATAAGACCGGTAAAACCTCCAACACCGAAAACATCATAGAAGACGCATGCGAACTCCGTTTTCGATGAACTCAAGCTTGTCATCAAGATGACCATAAGCTCCAAATCTCACAAGGAGAAGAACCAAACAAGAGCCAAAAAGATGATGCAAGGATGCAATGGTTTGAGCTCTCTACGAACGATACGATCAAGCAACTCATCGAGAGCCCCCCTTGATAGTACGGCAATCAATCCTATAACCCGGTCTCCCACAACTACCGTGAGACCGGTAAAATAGAAAACCTATCAAGGGCAAACCTTTGCCTTGCACATGGTCCACTTGAGCTAGATGATGACGATCTTGACTCCCTCAAGTTGGACCACCTTTCTTGATTGCATTGGCTCGAAGAAGACTAGTTGATTGCTCCCCCATACTCCACTAAGGGTGAGCCACTCTTCTGCACATCTTCACAAGTCCATTGTCGCCACAATGGACGGCAAGCTTCAAGCATATGATCTCTTCGTGATGATTCTACTTGAGCTTGCACACCGCAACCTAACCCCACAGGAGAACTCGCACGAAGACCATGGGTTAGTACACAAAGCGTAATTGACCATGCTTACCATACCATGGGAACGCTTGATCCCTCTCGGTACATCTTCTATGCTTTGTGTGTTGATCAACTTGATTCATTCTTTGACTTAGTCTTGATCAACCTTGAATCTTTCCAACTCTTTTCATTTGGATGATGTCTTGAAGGTAAACATGAATGATCACACAATCTTCTTCTTCAAGACATGCTTGCAATAAGCTCAACACTCATAAGACCAATCTTTGGATAATTCCTTAATGGCAACTTGGTCATCACAAACTCTCCTTGAAACCAACAAATGGACTCCAAGAAAAGCCTATGGACAAACCCTTCAAATATAACTCAAGGCAACCATTAGTCCATAGAGATTGTCATCAATTGCCAAAACCAAACATGGGGGCACTGCATGTTCTTTCACCTTTGACTTTGCACGGACGGGCTTTGACCAGTGGATCTCTCCACCCGGTTGTGTCGGGTCGGCCCAAAGGGACACCGGGGAGCAACATCCGGGCCAAACCCACAGCTAAATCCACTCCATGTAGACCAGACGCGTCCGTTCCCCCCCTCCATGTGCCGGCGGCGGCGCCGTCCGTGACGGGGCCACACCCCGGAGATGCGTGCCGCCTCTTCGGACATGCCATAACACCATCTGGTTGTGGTAGGTCATCTGATATATATAAACACTTGGAGCAAAGTCCCCTTCGTATAGACCCGACGCGGCTGTTCCCCATTCCAGTTGCCGGCTGGCGGCGGCACCGTTCGTGAGGGGGGTCACAACTATATGTATGCTTATTAACACATACTATATGCTTATTAACACAATCTATAGGTATGCTTATTAACACATACTGTATGCTTAATAATAATAATAATAATACTATATGGGAAAAAAGAAAAAAGAAGAAAAAAACTATGCAGCCGTCGGCATAGGTGCGGCGAGGGCAGATGGACAGCGCCGCGGATCGATGACGTGTCGGCTATGCCGACGGCTGCCGTCGGCATAGCTCCTGATCGGTGCGCTCTGGATCGTTGACGTGTCACCCGTATCTATGCCAACGGCCACCGTCACGGCCGTCGGCATAGATTTGACGTCGTTAGCCGGCCGTGATGACAGTTGTCAGCGGGCCCGCATCTATGACGACGGCTTTTATATGCCGAGGCAGCTGTAGGCGTAGTCTGGGATAAGCCGACGGCTTATATATGCCGACGGCTGCTGTCGGCGTAGACTCGGATAGCCCGACGACCATTGTACGCCGACGGCCAGGAGCTAGCTGTCGGCATATCTCGGACTAGGCCGACGGCAGCCGTCGGCATATATATGGCTGTCGGCGTAGAGCCCTGTTCCGGTAGTGACAGCTAGACACCTGGACCAGGCAGTTAAGGCAAATTGTTCAAGTGGTCAGCTAAATATTTTGGGGTGCTCTTTTGGCTCTGAGTAATACAGTAATAATATTCTAAGTGTGATGCAAGAACATACTGAATCAAGCGAAAACATGAAAAACATTGGTCGCAAAAAAAAACCGAATGGAGACGAGGCTACACAAGTTCCACATAAATCAATCCAGATAATCATTTTTGGCATAACTCTCATTTCTCATAGATCAATTCAACAAGCTCCTTGATCGCCAGTTTCCGCATCCTTCATCTGCTCACCAAGTCGCCTCAGGCTGTGCTCCAAGGTATTCATTACCCCTGGGTTCACAGGCGGCCTTGTTTTGCCGGTCCGTTCGTCCACTTGCACCCTGGTTGGTTTACCCTCCTTTTTGTGAGTTGGCTTAACAGCTTCTTTTTCAGTCCGTTTGAGTTGTACTGATGTGCCTGCATCAAAGAGTATATTGGTCACGTTAATAGGAAAATGGTTAAGAGCAATAACTGATTCATTTTCTTCCATCAACTAGATAAAGCAGCCATGTTGCCGGATACTAGCACAAAGATAAGACACACAAAAACCTGCAGCTAGAATCACTTGTCCAGGTTGGCTTTGCTGAAACTTCTTACTATTAAAGTAAAACCCAGAGGAACTTAATTTCTTATTAAACACAACTTCAATATCCCCTCCGTAACATAATATAAGACTTTTTTTTGACACTATGCCAGGAACAGGTTGAAACACAGACTTTTAGTTACCTATCTCTAGCTAGCATTACAAGCATGTATAAATGCAATGTATAGTTTCTCTCAACTTGGCAGACTCCACAATCATTAAACGAAACTAGAAGATATGGACTTGTGGCCATTATTTACACCAACCCAATCTACAGTAAAGAAAGATGTACTTTGATAAGAAGGGAATCAAGCTGAAGTCCATATTACAACCCTGAACTATTCGGTTTGTATAAGATTCAACCCCAAACTCCAAAACTGCCAAAGTTTCAACCCTGAACTATCAAAACCCGGATATGATTCAACCACGAACCTAGTTCTCGTTGAGTAAGCCAGGTTTCACCGTTGACCATCCAGTCAGCTAGCCCAATCAGGAACCAATACTATTGCCTTTTTTGGACAAATTTTGTCCAAAGAATAACAGTATCTAGCAAATTTTGAAATAATTCACTAAAATCAGGACAAACATACAGACACGTCTGGAAAAGTAATATACATTTTTGCTGAACAGATATAAAAATGAGGCGAAATTACAATACTCCTATCAGACTATGTTTAGCAAAACATTATCCAGAAAATCGAATATCAAGAAATTTTTGAAATAATTCTGTAAAATCAATAGTAATATACTGACCATTCTGGAAAATTTCCAGATATTTGTGCTGAACAGATTTGAATAACATGAAATTACAATTCAGCCACTTTTTTGGTCAATTTTTGTCCAAATACGAAAGTATCCAGAAAAATTGAAATAATATGTAAAATCAAGATTGATCACTTTATTAAAGTTTCAGATATTTTTGCCAAACATATTTTAAAATGCCCTGAAATTCAATACACTGAATTTACAAATTCAGGCCCTTTTTTGGCCAAATTTTGTCCAAAAATGAAACTATCCAAACTTCTGTCAAGAAAGAAAAATATACTGGGTATTCTCGGAAAGTTCTAGATATTTTTTCCAAACATATTTAAAAGTACTCTAGAAAAAATGTATACTTCAAATATGTATACTTACAATATAATCCCTTTTTTGTCCAATAAGTGTATCCATTTTTTAAATAATTATTTAAAATCTGCAATAATTTAATGATCATTCAAGGAAGTTTGAGACATTTTGGCCAAATAAATTAAGAATAACCTGAAATTTATTGTTTTCTGCCTTATTTTAGACCATGTACTGACAATACATCGCTGTAGATTGGGACGGTCAATGGGGTCAAACCCGGCATGCACTAGCCAAAATCAGGGTCAGGGGATGGTAGGATTGAAACCAGGCATGCGCTAGCCAAAATCAGGGTCAGGGGACGGTTTTCAGAGTTTGGGATTGATTTTTTTACCATCAATTTCCACAATAATTTTGCACAATTTTACAAGAATGGTTGCGCAAAAACACAAGACAAATTCAGCAACCTATTTCTATTGGGTTACCACAGGACACGTTTAACCAGCTGACATAGAGCTGAACATTCATAGGGATAGCCAGTTAGCCACACACAAAAACACGCAGTCGAGCAGGGTAGCAGTACACAAAACAAAAGTCCGTTACCTGCACTCTTGCTTAGATATGTGCAGATCTCACTGGTGAGGAAGGCGGGCATGGGATTGATGTTCTTCTGGGCAGCACGTTGTGCAACTCCTAGCAGGATTTTGTTCCTCACATTGACAGCAATCAGCATCTCCAATTTTTCCATGCCTTCAGGTTTGATGCTAGAGATGAAGTAGACAATATGGCTGTCATATATGCTTATGGTGGGTCTACTCGGGTTTGCCATCGCCATCCGAAGTTTCTCTAATCTCAGCGTGGCGTCACTGCCGCTGTCGCTGTCGCTCAGTAGGTCATCGTCATCAATGTTGCAATGTTCGACTCCAATTTCCAAGTCAGGCTGCCAGTCTGCCAATGAACCGGCACCGACCGGCGGTATTGCCAAGCTCCATGTTTTGGCCTTCCAGCCACCAGGGGTGACCTGGGAGACGCTCGGCTTACATCGCACCCAATCCAGATAGGAATCAGGGTCCTTATGCAGCATTCTTGGTGTCCAGATCTCCATCTCAATGTACTTGATGGTATCCTTGTGTCTACTCATGGCGACGTCCCGGATATAGTTTGGATCCAATTGCCAAAGGAGACGACCCCAGTTTTCCCTTGCTGGCACGGGCAGCGGGATGTCTTGGACTATCACCGGACGCTCCACGAGCACGTCGCAGAGGAGGATGCCGCGCCAGAGGTCCACCCAGGCGACCGTGCCGCGCTCGCCGCCGAGCGTGATCGTCTTGGCCGTCTCGTGGTACCGCTTCTTGCAGACCGGGCTGTCCGGCAGTGGGACGAGCTTGTCCCTCACAAGCTCGTCCACTGACATGGGCATGGTGATCCAAGCCTCGGAGTCGCACGAATAGGAGCGGTATAGGTGGAGCTGGAATTCCCACCTGATAATGGGCGCGTCGCTGCTGCTCTCGGTCTCACTCTCATACACCGGGGACCAATTGCTGATGGCGGCGACGGCGTACCAGGCACCGCTATCGCGGCTGAGGAGGGCGGTTGCGGAGTCGTGGAAACTTCTGGGGTGCGGGTTGGGGAGCAGGTTCAGCTTATGGGCTCGCGGCCTGTATAAGAAGAAGTCCCACGACTTTACGTCGTCGGGCGCGTTGGGGTTGATGGGGATGCGGAGGAGCACGAGGTCCGCGTCGGTGGCGACGACCCGGGGCGCAGACCGGTGGAAGTCGAGGCCGGGACAGTGGACGCACAGGTAGGAGGGGAGCGGCGGTTGGGTGGCGTGGAAGGTCACCTGGATCGGCACGCGGCTGCTCGTGGCGCCCCAGGCGGTGGTGGCGTTGGGACGGTTGGTGATGTGGCACCGCAGTTCGAGGAGGAAGGCCTCGTTGTAGCCGTCGCACTCGGCAAGGGTAGACGGAATCATGGTGGCGGCGGCCATCGGGGAAGGAGGGGAGCTAGGAGAGGTCAGAGCTGGGATGGGCCGATGGAGAAGTGGAGTTTGGCCGCTATATACCCTCGCGGTTTTCTTTTTGAGATGATTTTGTGGGAAATCTAGTGCCACGTGAAAATACACGAATACTTTCTGGTAACTAGTAAGCGTGCACGTGCAACGCACGTTTTGACTAATATTATAGTCATATGTGGAAATCTACTTGTATATATAGTATTAAACGTCCACCAGTGAATTAGTCTTGTGAAAGCAGCAAATAGACATTAAGGTTTACAAATCGATGTAACAAAAGATCAAACATTAACTTGGTCGTTTCAGCTTGTAGTGCAACAACTTCTTCAATTGTAGCTTTCGATGGAGCAGGGGGAACTGCTTGCCTATTGACCAGACACACTGCTCCCTCCAATTCTTGAAGTTACTCCTGTTAATCATGCAAGTGTTTTGTGTGCAATAGTATAGATGATAAGTGATTGAGATAAAACAATGAAATGCAAGATTTTAATTAATCTTAAATATTACCTTGTTGAAATTAGCAGAATCTCAACGAAAAGCTGACAGAGCATCCTGGATTTGTTTCATATTTTCTGCCAGTTTATTAATTCCACCCATAGTCTTTTGAACGCACCAATATTCTAACAATATGCATGTATAAATTAAACCTCTAATTTGCAAGGCTGAAAAGCTACACATGATGCATCTGCAATACCATGAGAAGAGTAATGGTATACTTGCAAATGAAACTGGACATTACACTGATAAAGCATAAAATAAAGTAAGTTGTGCGCAAGAGAAAAGCTCCACCTACAATGAGTTGACTCATACATCCATAAGAATACATGGTGTTGGTTTGGATCAACTTTCAAGCTTCATGCTAGACGAGCATTACGACGGGGAGGGCCGAGGACACAACTTGAAAGCACGGCTTGGCACACCACACATGTTGTGCAGCTCTATTGGTGAAGCACTTGAGTAAGCAAGATCAAGAGAACCCTAATATAATGAGCCAGCTTGATCAATAAATCCCTTTACTTCTACGGCTATCAAGGCATTACACCTTTACCTGTATAAATGGAGGCTTCACGAGCAGCGACAGGCATGTTAGACGCGTTAGAAACCAATGTTGTTCTCTTCATGACAAACTCTTCACGTCTGTTGGGGAACGTCATTGTCAATTGGGGCAAGTCCATGAGAACCCAAGCCATCTCATTTGTTCTTTCACCACATCTCACATAAACCACAGCTTCAGAACTGGAGTACTACAGAGATTGTTAAACTCAACAGTCAGTATAGAGATGTCACCCAGAAATATATGGAAGGAGCAATTCTCTGGAGCTATTACATCAGGGCAGTAAAGAATGGAGAATTAGTGATCACCTTGGAAAGTGCGTGACTAATAACAGTTTTTCCACAACCAAAAGCACCAGGAATAGCACATGTTCCTCCAAGAACCAAGGGATGCATCAAGCACACGCTGAAACCATCACAAAATAGATAAGACTGAGATTTAATGGACTTGGAGGGCAATAAGAAACTAATATCTGAGAATGTTTGGTTACGTAAGAAGAGAAACCATGATGATAAAACAAAAGAACACATTTTATTATGGAAATTGAAGCTAAATATAAGTTGTACACAAAGCTGTCCTGTAAGAAGAGGTGTATCCGCAAAAAGCTTTGATGCAACAGGTCTTGGTGTACACGCATGCCATGCCTGTTGTTCAATAAGTTCAACACAATAAGCTACTGCCTCTGTAATTTAAAATAAAACGTTTTTTGACACCATCATGGACTCTAAAAGATCTTATAAGAAGTTACAGAGGGAGTACCAACTTTCCTAAAAAGAGTTGTATGAAATAACTTTCTTACCTGAAGCATAGTAAATTGCATTTTCAGGCCCTGAAATTCTAACTCTAGCACTGTATCCTGCATACATGACAAGAGTAGTGTTTCAAATAAAGTTAAGCATGGGTAGAACACATGCAGATAAATTAGAAATTGGAATAAAGTGATAGCTTCCACTAACCTATAGGCTGTATTGAATAGCTGAAGCGACGTAATTTACTTTCCCCTTAGAACCAGGTGGAAGGGCGACACTAGTTCATCAAATTGTTCTCGAAGACAGTCTACAATAGAGTCAGCAATGTTCTCGAAGACAGTCTACAATAGAGTCAGCGAACATTAGCATGTGCACACAGGCCCAAAGCTGCTATCCTCTGTACAATAATATCCATAAAAGAAAATTCAACACCATAAGAACTTACATCATATAGATCTCCGCCTGCGAGAACATCTCCAACAGTTGAAGCAAACAATAAAAGGAGATATTTTAGAGGGCCTTCCAAAGATTAACAGGAATGTCCCTCGTTCACAGTTAAAATATGCTAAATGCATTACCCAACTTTTTTCACTTAAATTTCTAGAGTGCATCGTCTTTAGATCTAATAGCAATAGTATTTAGTGGGCGCTTCAAATTTAACAGGAATGAGGTTGTGACAAGTGACACAGATAAAGAGTAAATGAATGAAATGGACTGATTATCAATTTATCATGCTGAGCTTACCTGGATTCCCTAAAAAAATGTTCCCGAGGATACCAGGACCCAGCTCAACTGAAAGGGGCTGCAAGTGCACAGCTAGTATTATACTGTTAGAAGAGAAAACAGTGGATCTCAAGGGAAGAATAATAAGTGTAAAAATGAGAACTGAAAAATTCACGTTAATAGTTTTGATAGGTCACACCGCGTAATTATTCGTTATATTCACACCATTTATGTTTTGTTCACTATCAAATAAGCTAAATCTGACCAAAGGTATTGATCTTCTAGGAAAAAAGACCCTGATCTGCAATGCTACAGAACTAATAAGATTAAGCTTAGAACTGTGACTGTACGATAGAACTGTGGATAACGACGTCCTAGTTCTAAAATTTGTAGCACTGCTGTTCCATCTAGTAACTAAAATTAACCATGACAATGTTTACAGTGCTAAACAACATTATCCATGCTGAACCAGAATCACAAAAACTGCTTCCCAAATTGACAGTATTAATCGAGTTCACTTCCTCTCCTGAAATTGAGAGGACCTGAACAAAGCAAGCCGCATGCACAGCCTGGTGGCAGCCGCAGGCAGGAACATCACATAGGCCGGCCAGCCGCGCACTCCTCTGTAACATCACTACATCCTTTAACTGGAAATACAATGCTTCAGGAACCTGGTGATCAACAGAGGAAGAAAATTTTAGATAGAAACATGCGTTTCATTGCTGGACTAAAACTAAAAAATGTTAAAACTCGAAGCCGTTGCAGGCCTCGCAATGCATCACAGGATCCACTGTAGCTGTAGCAAGAATTCATTCTCAAAGGAAACAATGAAGATGTAGCAGGTATTGATCTTTACAGGAAACATTGTCGTTGCTGCTGGTTTTTATTGTGTGTGCACAAATTAGCATCCCAAAGATCAGATAGTTAGGTTGTCTTGGCTATGCATGACAGATGACACACACAAAATAGTACTTTGTACGAATAGAAAGTCATCTTCTAAGAGGCACATACATTGTCCATACAAAAATAGGAGGAAATTGAATTCTTTAATTAAGCCTGCCAAATTTCAAAATTGAAACCTCTGTATGCCTATGCCTAGAAATGGGTCATCCTATACAGAAAGGTCTAGTGCATATACCATTAGTAAGTAATGTACACATACATGTACAGAAGACCCAAGAGCCATGATTGGTACTTCAATTTAATAGCAAGAGGTTCCATATAGTCGAGAACAGAGTTGGAAAATTCCATCAATAACATTCATTGATTAGAAAGGATTAAACTCAAACTTTGAAGATTCCAACTCCAGTAGTTCCAACAAGGCTGCATACCCCGAGCAGACCTTGGAACAGATAACCTGCACGCACAAATTCATCTATTCTATCAACATCCTATATTCACCATCCGCCTCTCCCATTTACTCTCTCCACTGCCTCCTCTCAACCCATCCCAGTAAGCCCCACCTTCGCCTCGTCGATGCATACGGCCTTTTTGTATCACAGTGCGCAAACCTTCATGATCTAAATAGATCTACCTTTCATGTCAATAGATAATGCTTGATCACAGCCCATGACTCAATCTCTTGAAACAACAAAACACGTGGTTTTTTTTTAATTTTTAATTGAAACTACAATGTGGTATTTTTTAACTCAAACTACAATGTGCAAATTATATATTTAGATTATATATTTGAGTAGTTGTGACAAAACAAAACATCGCTGCCGATACTATTGTGGATAACCCAGTATAGCAAAACTTTGGCCTCCTTTTCCTATAGTTAGGCAACTTCAGGAGCATAGCAACACAATGGGATGGGAAGGTAAGCAACAAAACTTCAAATGTATGAGTTGCTTGGACTACAAATTTCTGAAATCCTCACTAATTCAATATGTCCTCATAAACTGTAACCCTTTTAGCACCGAGTGTGGCATTGGCGTTGGATCATGATAATTCACATACGGCAATTGTTCCAGAATAATTGTTCCTGCTGTGTGGAAGGATCATGTATGTATGCACTAAAATAATCATAACCAGAAGGATCATGTATGTATCAGATTATGTTGTGTGGAAAGAACAGAACCACAAGCATGTTGTTCAAACAATGCACACTTGAATGTAAAGAAAACTTACTGGCTCGGATGAGATCGTCGGCGGCAGAGGAGGAGCAGAGGAAGGCGGGGCGGCGGAGAAGAAGATCGGCGAGCGGAGGGCGAGGATGGGTGAGTGGTGGGAGAGGATGGGCGGGGCGGCAGCTCACGCCCGCGGCGGCTCCTGCGGCGACGGGTCACACCCGCGGCGGCTCCGGCTGTCCCACGGCGGCTCCCGCGGCGGAGGCTCCCACCTACGGCGGCTCCGGCGGGCGGCTCCCACCCGCTGCGGCTCCGGCTGTCCCATGGCGGCTCCCGCGGCGGGGGCGAGTGGCGGAGGCGGAGTGGCGGCGGCCACGCTGCGGCGGGGCGGCTCCGGTGGCAGGGGAGGCTCCCGGCGAGCCGCGGCTGGGGAGGAGGAGGAGGTCGTGCGGCTGGGGAGTCTCCCGGCGACCCGCGGCCGCTTCACGTGGCTCCGGCGGCGCGAGGAGGCGGTGAAGGGCGCGGCTGCGGGAGGCGAATGGCGCGGCTGCGGGAGGAGGAGGAGGTCGTGCGGGAGAAGGAGGAGGTCGTGCAAGCGGGCGGTTTCCTTTCTTTTTTACTGCTGGGCATCGATAGACTGTGGCTTATTGCGTGGTTGATAGCGTTAAACACAGAATGATTAAGGGCCATTAGATTTTAATGATGAATGGATATGATTGTTTGGATCTGCCCCTCTCTTCTTTTTATAGTGGTAGTAGATGGTAACTAGCAAACGTTCATGAGGGAGAAACTGCCAGCGAACATCCTAACTGTCACATGATCTTGATCCTACGGTGCAGTTTGGATGACTTTTTTACACTCAAAATAAAAGAAATGTCGTGGCATTTTTACAAAAAACCTTCCAAGTTTTCAAAATACACAAAAACTGCCAGACGAACCTTCGCAAATGCCATGTCTTATGACGAGCTTTCGCCAGATATGTCAGCCCATACTTTCATAGAGAGGAAATAAAATGAACTTTTAAGTGAAATGTTCTATATGGCCGATCAACCGAGCTGCGTGTCGGTCTCTCTGGATGTCACCACACGGCAATGGGCCCCACACCCATCACACCCTCCTGGATGTCTCGTAGGCACGTTTATGGCCTCTCTCTCTCTCTCTCTCTCTCCCCCCCCCCCCCTCCCATAGCTCTCCCCCTCCCCCTTTTCCTTCCCCATAGCGTAGCATGGCAAGGTGGATGGGGGCATGACTACAACAAAAAATGGGGAGGGGTGTTGTGCTGGGGCTCAATCGACGCCTGCATGCGGTGATGCAGCGTTGGCGAGGTTGCAAGCAAAGCAAGGGGTAGGTGCATGTGGTGTCCTCGTTGATGAAAGCCCAACACGGGAACTACGATGGCGTCAAGGGATGCTAGAACTAGCTATATACCTGTGCGGTTTTGTAGATAGAACGAAATTGCTACACCTATGAACCAGTCTTATGGAAGTTGTCCTACGGAGAGACATGGCGGCCTCTATAATGGCATCTTCAGTGGGGAGGCGCTTATTTAGACACTAGAGAGGAAAATAAATGAGAATATTAGGTTAGTGTGCATGTAAGAGTCGGTGTACCCAACGCTAGCGCCCTTCCATAGGTGTTACACGAAAAACAAAATGGGAAATGATTTGATCCGGCTGGCCGGCCGAAGCTTTTGGCCGGTCTCACACGTGTCGCACCATCTAATCTAATTCGACGTCTCACATGTCACATGCCAACCTCGCACACACGTCCTTTTTTAGGTTGGCCCCACTTCGCACATTTTCACCTGCCGCCAGGGGTGGGCCCAGGATTTTAAGAGTGTGTATTCAAAATCTTAAGTGCTTACAGTTTTTGGACAGCCTCTTGTTTTTGGCATGTATAAATGATTATAGCACCATTTTATATGAATTATATAATATATAAAAGATAAAACATGGAAATAGGAATAGCATCATAGATTCATCTCTAATTGATCTCAACTCGAATTTTTTTGATCTAGGATCATAAGTTGGAATTGTTCAATGTATGAAAGTACTTCCTCCGTCCCAAAATTCTTGTTTTCTATTTGTCTAGATACAGATGTATCTAACACTAAAATGTAACTAAATACATCCGTATTTAGACATATCTAAAACAAGAACTTTGGGACCGAGGGAGTACTAATTACTCAACATATGAAGTGGCAACATCTAACAACAATTAATGGAGGGTACAGTCACTTGTAGTACTAGTGCCAATACATCAAAATAAATTCACATCCGGTACTACTAATGCCAACTTCTCCAAAACATCCAAAACAAAAGAACATTTACCCAACAAACGACTCTGTAGCGCCTCCATAAAAATGAATCTGGGCAACCATCCAAGAATTAACCTTTTTTTGTGGGTATCTATCTAAGAATTAACCTAAGAGGTCATAATGCACATCTGAGAAAAAATAAAAAACGTATCTCGAAATATTGATGTGTCAACTGACGAACGAGATCGACGCCTCGACTCAATCTCCACCCCGGATGCATGTGCGTCACCGTCGCGTGTCAGCCCGCCACCGTGCGCGATGCCCCTGCCGCCGTGTGGCTGTGGATCGTGATTTTTTTCGCGATGAGAACTGGGAGCGTGGGCGGCGCAGTTCATCTGATCGATCGATCGATCAGGGCTGCGTGTGATTGCGCCCACGACCACTATATAATTTTGAATTGGGCTTGGACTGGCGTACTAGGGTATGTTTGGATGGTAGCCGAGAGCTACCATGCCAATATTTTGGCGTTGACCATCAGCTTGGGAAGGCGTTTGGATTGGTGCCAGCCTCTTCTTACCTTGCCAAATTTTTGGTCGCTAGTACACATCCCTTTCACTTTTTACGCCCATGCGTTGGCATGGCAGAGGCGGCAGAATTCTCCACCAAAAAATTGGCAAGCCCTCAGTTGGCAGGGCAGCCCTGGGCACTAACCAAACAGCCCCAGGTGAAGAGAGAATTGGGCCACTAGGCCATGTTGGAGCGTGAAAGGGAGAGAAGCACGAGGTGGGCTGGCTAATCCTTCGGCTGGAAGCGGTACAACCTCTGTTATTCAGTGTAAATCTCGTTTTTCTTTCATACAGTACATGGAAGAGTCTCTAATATATACATAATATTTTGGCCAAAATAATGGGTATTCAAGTGAATACCCATGAATTGTACTGGACCCGCCCCTGCCTGCCGCCCAGTTCCATCCTTATCCCCTCAGCCCAACGGTCCCCTTTCCTCCAACTCACGTCATCCCTAGCGGCCCCGCGAATGCCTGCACCATTCACCACCATGGTTCTACCCCAACACCACAACCGTCAACGGCCAGGGCGAACGCGACTATAGCAGTCACCATGGCCGCGAGCTGCGACTAGCTCGGAGCAACAGCTAGGAACCGCAGACGTGGCATGTTGTGATGGCTTCGTCAACGAGTTACAACTGGTAATCTCCATGCTACACGTTTAGTATCGAGAGTTCGAGACTACTAATGATTGGTATGGATGTGTAATTTAGACTTGAGAAAGCATGAGACAATCATATTTATGTATTATATCAAGTTATTTAGCTAGATATCAGATTTATGTATTATATGAAGTTGTTCTATGGAAGAAAGAAAATGACTTGTTAAAAATTTCAGACCCACCAAAGAGTGCAAAAGTTTCAGAAATTTCCAAGATTATTTCAGATTTCTACAATGTAATACTGATCGGAATCCCACAAAATTTATCAAAAACAGTTCTTATTCAAAACATACACAATATGCTATATAATATCATCTCTAAAGTGTAAAAGAACTTGCAAGCAAACATTGTAACTCAACATCATCAGCATGCTCCAAAGTCTAAATTGCAGTAGAAGAAGTCCATGTCCTAGGGCAACATGAGTACTATTATCTGTGATAGGCTTCTCTAGTAGCAACTCACAAACGATTATCAGCTAATTACTTCTCAATGAAGTTGGTAACTTGATTGATCATGTTTCGAGGTCTTACGATCAAAATTTGTTTAGTTTCTCTATTAATATCGATTGAATGGTCGATCCTAAAGATCCCACTCCCCACTCTTCTTGTATCACAAAAACGCAACATTTTGCAATGCTTTGAGCCAAATATGTAAAACTTTAACCACAAACTTCATTTTCTGTATTCAGATTGGATATTTGGAAATCATACGTTTGGTTTGTCTCAAAAAGTATTTGTAGAATCTTATATTATTTTTTGGTTTTAATCTTACGTAAGAATGGAAATGAACAGATGGAGTAGGGGAGCCAGTTTTGGAGGCACTAACTGATCCACTCAACAAAATGGCAAGTCTTAACACCCAAGAAAAGGTTTCTGTTCGTCCTAACGCCATTAACACTCTTATACAAAGCTCATGCAGTAAGAAGGAGAAGATAACCAAAGCATGTAAATAAACAGCAGTAAATAAAGAACGATTTCGTTAGAAAATGGGGCACATACATCAGAACAACGCATTTGATTGAGTACAAGACTTGACCCACAGTCCTACACCATCGACCTGCACTCAAATCACATACCAAAAATAAAAGCCAAGATCGAGATCAGGCACTGGGGGAGGTGACGGAACACGAACACGGCCGCGGCGGGTCCGTACGTGCGGAGCAGGTAGTAGTAGAGCTTGGGGAAGGCTTCGAACGCCGCACGGCTGATGAGCAGCCCGGCGGCTCCCGGCCCATGCATCATCACCATCGGCCCGCAGAAGAAGGCGCACGCGGCCGCGACCAGCGCCAGGATCCACAGGGGAATCATCTTCTCGCCTCGCTCCTTCGATCGGCCGCCTTGTTGCTGCTGGAGTGTTCGTTCTGGAGCAGAGGAGCGGAGTGAAGGATGCAAGTGTCGCTGGGATGGTGGGATTTTATAGCGTGCGGCGGTCCATGCTTGGCGCCGCTCCTCCGGGAAGTGGAACGGTGACTGGTGCCGCATTGGCTGTGTTTGTATTTACCTAGGGAACCAGAGAGCCATCGTACCAGTCCTCGAGAAGGGAGACGACTTATGCATGACCGGAGAGCTCGTCCACAGAATGAATCGCATTGGAAAAACTCGTACTCCTACAGTCCTACGTCATAAATAAAATATAAATTCCTTGAGATCTCTCTTACAAAGCGAATCAAAAGATACAACAAAAATCAACAACACCGAACAGTACACGGTCGAATGATAAGTGAAGAAGAGAAGGCTTTCTTACAAAGCGAATCAAAAGATACAACAAAAATCTTATAGCTAGCCTAACACCTTACCTCGGACCGACAGACGATGGCACAACTCCACAGCAATGCCCCTAGGAGGATGACGACACAACACGTCGCTGCTGCCGAGCCTAAGAATAGACAAGGATTTTCACCCAAAGCCCTCGAACATGAACGAAACCCACGGCTATGCCTTCAAGAAAAGAATGACACCCACATGCGCCGTCATTGTCGCGCCAAGCATGAATCTGTCGCTCAGGAACTCGCCACTGCCACCAGGAGGTGCCCCCTATCAACACCATAGTGAGAGTTAGGCCAACCACACTAGATCCGGGCATCAACAAAGCATGCCGGAGCCTCCCGTCCCTACACCCTGGTCGCCCACAGAGCTAAGAGGTGAAGGCACCACCGCCGCCATGAAGCCTGCCAGAAAGCACATTGTGGAGCCCATCACCTAGGCCGCTGCCACGCCGTCCTCTGCCAACTCAACACCGACGCCAAAACTCGTGGTTGCCTCCCCAACTAAGCCACGAGCCTCCACCACGACATTGACAGAGAGAGCCAAAGCAAGCACGGAAGTAAAGCCAGCCTTCGACAGGGGTACCAAATCCAACCCCTGCCCTGGCGACCAGCATGTGCCACCGACCAACTGTCAACAACCGCTACCCGAAGAGGAAGGGGTCGCGCTGGCAGAACCAACAACTCTAGATCTAGACCGGGGGGGATGACAGTCGGCACCTCCGGCCACCCGGTGGTAGCCGGTACCTCCAGCCGCCAAGCACTCTGTTGGCTCTCTGCGACTCGCTCCAATCCCACTACACCACCACTGAAGGCCGACGCACCAACCAACAACAACCTACAGCCACGCACCCGCGCCCCCGCAACCCGACAATGCCGGGCAAGCGCCACCACCACCACGTTGCAGCCACCCCCGCCCATGAGCACGAAGGAGGTCGTCGACTGCGGCACAAGCCGTCCCGCAACCACGCCACCCAACAGTGTCCCCGGATGCCGCCACCGCAAGCCTCCCGAAGCTGTCCCCGGTTCGCAGCGCCACCACGCGCTGCAACCTCTGGCGGAAGAATGAGCCGACCGCAACCCAGGCCAACCGCAGTCCTTGGCCCCATGGGGCAGCACCGACCCGCCGCCCCCGGTCCGCACCGCCACCACGCGTTGAAACCTCAGACGAAAGAACCAGCCGACCACAACCCAGGCCAACTGCAGCCCTCAACCCCATGGGGCAGCACCGACTCGCCGCCCCCGGTCCACACCACCACCTTCGCCACCTGCGCGGGTCCAAGGAGCACCGCCCAATAGAGACCCAACTAGGCCTCCACACATTCACGCGCCGCGCGCCGGCCCCCAGGCCACAGATCCGGCCATAGGCCAACCCGTGCGCCGCCACCAAAAGGCAAGGCTCCCGCAGCCGCCGCACCTCGCCATAGGCTTCAGCACGCCATCATGCCGCCGCACAAACGCATCGGCACTTGAAGACCCGTCGCCGTGCCGCTAGGCCCCACGGCAACCTCGCGCTCCCGCCCAAGGAGCAGTCCCACGCCTTCCTCGAGCCCGTGCGAGAGGAGGCAGGGCCCCGCCGCAACCCATGCCGGCCAACCTTTGCCCGGCAGCAGGGGAGGAACGCCGGAAGGAGGCAGCGCGCTAGGGTTCGCCCCCGGGGAGGGGAGGCTCAGAAATTATCCAATTCTCCCCACTGTCCAAATTTGAATAACTGTTTGAAATGCCCTTTTTGTACTATGTCACTGCAGGAATGGTCTTAAAAGCAAATTTAAGAAAAATGAATTCGATAGTTTAGACAGAGTACTCTTAAGTTCGCACAGTAGTTTACGTAAACAATTGACATTTCAATACACGAGCAGCATTTCTTTCACTGAGTCACCATCAGGTGGCATACTAGTACAACATGACCTAAAACGCGATCACCTTGAGTTCGGCCAGTTGTTTCCATGAGCAGAAAATACAGAATCCTACACCGATAAGCCAGTCCTGCAACTTAGCCATACCTACATAACAACAGTACAATCATGACGGTCAAATACTTAACTATCTAGAATATCAAGGCATGCGCAATATAGTCTAAGTATCATTGGGGAAACATTCGGCTTACTTACAAGCATGGTATACTTATATGTGAACTGAAGTAGAACTACTTACAAGAGCACGTCATTAGGCTGGTCATAGTGGGAGTAACATAGGTAGTAACATAGATGCCACATAAGCAAAAATTGTTGATGTGGCAAGTAGTTAATGAGAAGAGAGGCAAATAGAGTAACCTAATATGTTACCATCACATAGCGTTTTCCAATGCAAAATGAGTCTGCAAGACAATAAATGAACATGTGTATGTTACTACACATATGACACTTCCCTCTATAAGGGTAGTAACATAGAGTAGTAACGTATGCATGTTACTACTCTAAGTTACTCCCCACTATGACCAGCCTTAGAAGTCAAAACAGAGCTTCAAGCCTTTCACAACTGTTTTCATTACCATCGAAGGTAGAAAAGAGGGCTTTGGTCCACCCTGGGTTAGCCCATTAGTCCCAGTTCAATCTAGAACCGGGACTAATGGGGGCATTAGTCCCGGTTCGTGCGCCCAGTGGCTACGTGGGCCATTTGTCCCGGTTCGTCTGGACCTTTTAGTCCCGGTTGGTGCCACGAACCGGGACTAAAGGGTGCGATGCCCATTAGTACCGGTTCGTGGCACCAACCGGGACTAAAGGTTAGACCTTTAGTCCCGGTTCGAGCCACCAACCGGTACTAATGGGGTTTGAGGCATTAGTACCGGTTCATGGCACGAACCGGTACTAAAGGTCACATTTTCAAACTCCAACCCCCCTCCCCCCCCCCCCCCCCCCCCCCGTGGATCGCCTTTTCAGTTTTAAAAAAATAAAAGAAAATGATGAAAATGTCAAAAAAATAAAAAAAAGAATAAGTTTCCCATGTGATATGTGGTCTAGTTGTTGGGAAACTTTGCAAATGTGAATTTCGACTTTATTTGCAAAATCTCTCTAGAATTTAGTAAAATGGGCATAACTTTTGCATACTGACTCGGATGAAAAAGTTACGGGGCTTTTAAGATCTAGAGTGGAAAAAATCGAAAAAATTTCAAACTGTGGTCAAACAATGGTCAAACTAATTATTCTAGAATATTAGTGTTACTAAATAATTATTTCAGTTATTTTGAATTTTGGTCAAATTGTGGTCAAACTATGGTCAAACTATGGTCAAACTAATTATTTAAGAAATATTAGTGTTACTAAATATTTATTGTTTTTTAAAACAATAGTTTCAAACTCAAACAGTGAAATGTGTCACTTCATGCTCACGCAAAATTCCCGTTAAACATTTTCAAAATCTCAAAAACCTAACAGAAAAAAGTTACGGGGCTTTTTAAGATCTAGAGTGGAAAAAATCGAAAAAATTTCAAACTGTGGTCAAACAATGGTCAAACTAATTATTCTAGAATATTAGTGTTACTAAATAATTATTTCAGTTATTTTGAATTTTGGTCAAATCTGGTCAAACTGTGGTCAAACAATGGTTAAACTAATTATTCAAGAAATATTAGTGTTACTAAATAATATATTTTTTAAAACAATAGTTTCATACTCAAACAGTGAAATGTGTCACTTCATGCTCACGCAAAATTCCCGTTAAACATTTTCAAAATCCTCATAAACTTAACAGAAAAAAAGTTACGGGGCTTTTAAGATCTAGAGTGGAAAAAATCAAAAAAAAATCAAACTGTGGTCAAACAATGGTCAAACTAATTATTCTAGAATATTAGTGTTACTAAATAATTATTTCAGTTATTTTGAATTTTGGTCAAATCTGGTCAAACTGTGGTCAAACAATGGTCAAACTAATTATTCAAGAAATATTATTGTTACTAAATAATTATTATTTTTTAAATCAATAGTTTCAAACTCAAACAGTGAAATGTGTCACTTCATGCTCACGCAAAATTCCTGAGGGTTAATAGGATTGACATCTTACTATTATCAGGAAAACAACAAGTGCAGACTTGGAAACGAGGGAGAATAGAACCCGGAAGTTAAGCGTGCTCAGGCTGGGGGAGTGGGAGGATGGGTGACAGTTCGGGAAGTTAGATGATTAGGAATGATGAGGGATGATTAGAGATTAGAGGATAAATTGAGTAGTGATGAGGGGTGGTGATTAGAGATTAGAGGTTAAAATAATTCAGAAATTTGAAAATAAAAAAAATTTCAAAAAAAATCATAAAATTTCCTTTAGTCCCGGTGGTTAAAATAATTCAGAAATTTGAAAATAAAAAAAATTTCAAAAAAAATTCATAAAATTTCCTTTAGTCCCGGTTGGTGTTACCAACCGGGACTAAAGGTGGAGCTCCACGTGGCCGCGACCTTTAGTCCCGGTTCCAGTTTGAACCGGGACTAAAGGGGGGAGGCATTAGTAACGATCCTTTAGTCCCGGTTCAAGAACCGGGACTGATGCCCCCTTTTCTACTAGTGGTTAACAAGCTAATAAATTCATGTAACCTGGAAACATTTTTATTTATGAACCTAGTGAAATGACAATATATAAAATACTGATCAAGTTGAAAAATTGATTGCACATATAACAAAAGCAACATCTGACATGACTAGAGATGCTTATCAGTTATAACTTATCAGTGCGTGCTAACAGAGACTGTACTAACTAGGATTCTGGCAAAGTAGTGGATGCCTTACAAATTACAAAAAGAGTTAATACACATAGGAAAAAACCATCATCAGCCAAAGCCCATGCGGCCACAAATTGTAAAATAGCATGGACATATCTAGGAAATAATGTTAGTCACCTTTTGAGTCACCACATCATACTAGCATGTCTCACCAAACAATCATCTCACATATTGTTCACTTCATCTCCACCATGCCCATCACCAATGCCAGTACCTATACGAGAATAATAAGTCAGGAACAATTGGCAATTCTGATGGAAAACCAAAGAACAGAGAGACTTATAATGGGATACCTAGGTGAACTGAGACTGCATAGTAATGCAATCTGAGAAAAATAACACGAGCCAAAGAAAATTATTTATTCTCGAGTGCAGAACTATAAATGGACTCCTCACTTCAGGAACATATTCAGCAAAACATAAAATAGGACTTCAGTTTATTCAACTGGGTTCAGCTTCCAAATAAAAGAGTGTAACTAGTTTTAAGCTTCAAAAAGTGCCAATGGGGTTACATATTTGGTTAGCTAGGTCTCAGCTTCCATTTAGTTCTCTTTCATTTTAACTCTTATGTGTCAGTCACACGTTTCAAGAGAACGGCAGACAACCTGGTCCAGTACTGACTATTACCATAACACAATCCACGCGAGAGATAAGATACTTTCTAGAAATCATCTTTAGTAAACTCAATTCCTTGTCAGACCAAGTGGAAAAAATAAGACATTATGAAAACCAAAAATCCACCGAGAAACATAATAGGTTCGGCCTATTTTTATTTCCAGCTGTGCATCTAAACTAGCTAATATTAACAGGGCTCTCCACAATTGACAAGAACTATTGTGTCGATTTCCAACTGGTATGCATCCGGTGCTGAAAAGATATATACTTCAGATAGACACATAAGAGTACATTTGACACACCATTTATGCATATAAGAGCGTCTAGATCACTACTTTAGTGATCTAAACGCTCTTATATTTCTTTCCAGAGGGAGTACTTTTTTCTTTTAAAAGAATTCATCAAGTAGCAAAAGGAAAAATTGGTGTGATTAGAACTTCAATCATCAGCACAATACCAAAGGATATGATAGGCATTTCAGCAACTAAAAAGTAATTTTTTTACAGGGAAAATGTATGTCAATCCCACTAGTCTTCCTTGAATTTCTGACTTTGCCCTTTTTAGGTAACTATGAAACTGCCACCCTTCCATCCGTTTTATTTATGCTTTTGCCATTGTCGTCAATTACTTTTCAGCAGTAACCACCCCTTAATGGTCCATTTTGCTAGCCCCACCAGTCACTCATTTTGCATGAGAAGATGAAAAAAACAAAAAAGTGGCATTTTCATAAATAACTACTCCCTCTGTCCTAATATTCTAAGTGTGATGCAAGAACATACTGAATCAAGCGAAAACATGAAAAACATTGGTCGCAAAAAAAAAACCGAATGGAGACGAGGCTACACAAGTTCCACATAAATCAATCCAGATAATCATTTTTGGCATAACTCTCATTTCTCATAGATCAATTCAACAAGCTCCTTGATCGCCAGTTTCCGCATCCTTCATCTGCTCACCAAGTCGCCTCAGGCTGTGCTCCAAGGTATTCATTACCCCTGGGTTCACAGGCGGCCTTGTTTTGCCGGTCCGTTCGTCCACTTGCACCCTGGTTGGTTTACCCTCCTTTTTGTGAGTTGGCTTAACAGCTTCTTTTTCAGTCCGTTTGAGTTGTACTGATGTGCCTGCATCAAAGAGTATATTGGTCACGTTAATAGGAAAATGGTTAAGAGCAATAACTGATTCATTTTCTTCCATCAACTAGATAAAGCAGCCATGTTGCCGGATACTAGCACAAAGATAAGACACACAAAAACCTGCAGCTAGAATCACTTGTCCAGGTTGGCTTTGCTGAAACTTCTTACTATTAAAGTAAAACCCAGAGGAACTTAATTTCTTATTAAACACAACTTCAATATCCCCTCCGTAACATAATATAAGACTTTTTTTTTGACACTATGCCAGGAACAGGTTGAAACACAGACTTTTAGTTACCTATCTCTAGCTAGCATTACAAGCATGTATAAATGCAATGTATAGTTTCTCTCAACTTGGCAGACTCCACAATCATTAAACGAAACTAGAAGATATGGACTTGTGGCCATTATTTACACCAACCCAATCTACAGTAAAGAAAGATGTACTTTGATAAGAAGGGAATCAAGCTGAAGTCCATATTACAACCCTGAACTATTCGGTTTGTATAAGATTCAACCCCAAACTCCAAAACTGCCAAAGTTTCAACCCTGAACTATCAAAACCCGGATATGATTCAACCACGAACCTAGTTCTCGTTGAGTAAGCCAGGTTTCACCGTTGACCATCCAGTCAGCTAGCCCAATCAGGAACCAATACTATTGCCTTTTTTGGACAAATTTTGTCCAAAGAATAACAGTATCTAGCAAATTTTGAAATAATTCACTAAAATCAGGACAAACATACAGACACGTCTGGAAAAGTAATATACATTTTTGCTGAACAGATATAAAAATGAGGCGAAATTACAATACTCCTATCAGACTATGTTTAGCAAAACATTATCCAGAAAATCGAATATCAAGAAATTTTTTGAAATAATTCTGTAAAATCAATAGTAATATACTGACCATTCTGGAAAATTTCCAGATATTTGTGCTGAACAGATTTGAATAACATGAAATTACAATTCAGCCACTTTTTTGGTCAATTTTTGTCCAAATACGAAAGTATCCAGAAAAATTGAAATAATATGTAAAATCAAGATTGATCACTTTATTAAAGTTTCAGATATTTTTGCCAAACATATTTTAAAATGCCCTGAAATTCAATACACTGAATTTACAAATTCAGGCCCTTTTTTGGCCAAATTTTGTCCAAAAATGAAACTATCCAAACTTCTGTCAAGAAAGAAAAATATACTGGGTATTCTCGGAAAGTTCTAGATATTTTTTCCAAACATATTTAAAAGTACTCTAGAAAAAATGTATACTTCAAATATGTATACTTACAATATAATCCCTTTTTTGTCCAATAAGTGTATCCATTTTTTAAATAATTATTTAAAATCTGCAATAATTTAATGATCATTCAAGGAAGTTTGAGACATTTTGGCCAAATAAATTAAGAATAACCTGAAATTTATTGTTTTCTGCCTTATTTTAGACCATGTACTGACAATACATCGCTGTAGATTGGGACGGTCAATGGGGTCAAACCCGGCATGCACTAGCCAAAATCAGGGTCAGGGGATGGTAGGATTGAAACCAGGCATGCGCTAGCCAAAATCAGGGTCAGGGGACGGTTTTCAGAGTTTGGGATTGATTTTTTTACCATCAATTTCCACAATAATTTTGCACAATTTTACAAGAATGGTTGCGCAAAAACACAAGACAAATTCAGCAACCTATTTCTATTGGGTTACCACAGGACACGTTTAACCAGCTGACATAGAGCTGAACATTCATAGGGATAGCCAGTTAGCCACACACAAAAACACGCAGTCGAGCAGGGTAGCAGTACACAAAACAAAAGTCCGTTACCTGCACTCTTGCTTAGATATGTGCAGATCTCACTGGTGAGGAAGGCGGGCATGGGATTGATGTTCTTCTGGGCAGCACGTTGTGCAACTCCTAGCAGGATTTTGTTCCTCACATTGACAGCAATCAGCATCTCCAATTTTTCCATGCCTTCAGGTTTGATGCTAGAGATGAAGTAGACAATATGGCTGTCATATATGCTTATGGTGGGTCTACTCGGGTTTGCCATCGCCATCCGAAGTTTCTCTAATCTCAGCGTGGCGTCACTGCCGCTGTCGCTGTCGCTCAGTAGGTCATCGTCATCAATGTTGCAATGTTCGACTCCAATTTCCAAGTCAGGCTGCCAGTCTGCCAATGAACCGGCACCGACCGGCGGTATTGCCAAGCTCCATGTTTTGGCCTTCCAGCCACCAGGGGTGACCTGGGAGACGCTCGGCTTACATCGCACCCAATCCAGATAGGAATCAGGGTCCTTATGCAGCATTCTTGGTGTCCAGATCTCCATCTCAATGTACTTGATGGTATCCTTGTGTCTACTCATGGCGACGTCCCGGATATAGTTTGGATCCAATTGCCAAAGGAGACGACCCCAGTTTTCCCTTGCTGGCACGGGCAGCGGGATGTCTTGGACTATCACCGGACGCTCCACGAGCACGTCGCAGAGGAGGATGCCGCGCCAGAGGTCCACCCAGGCGACCGTGCCGCGCTCGCCGCCGAGCGTGATCGTCTTGGCCGTCTCGTGGTACCGCTTCTTGCAGACCGGGCTGTCCGGCAGTGGGACGAGCTTGTCCCTCACAAGCTCGTCCACTGACATGGGCATGGTGATCCAAGCCTCGGAGTCGCACGAATAGGAGCGGTATAGGTGGAGCTGGAATTCCCACCTGATAATGGGCGCGTCGCTGCTGCTCTCGGTCTCACTCTCATACACCGGGGACCAATTGCTGATGGCGGCGACGGCGTACCAGGCACCGCTATCGCGGCTGAGGAGGGCGGTTGCGGAGTCGTGGAAACTTCTGGGGTGCGGGTTGGGGAGCAGGTTCAGCTTATGGGCTCGCGGCCTGTATAAGAAGAAGTCCCACGACTTTACGTCGTCGGGCGCGTTGGGGTTGATGGGGATGCGGAGGAGCACGAGGTCCGCGTCGGTGGCGACGACCCGGGGCGCAGACCGGTGGAAGTCGAGGCCGGGACAGTGGACGCACAGGTAGGAGGGGAGCGGCGGTTGGGTGGCGTGGAAGGTCACCTGGATCGGCACGCGGCTGCTCGTGGCGCCCCAGGCGGTGGTGGCGTTGGGACGGTTGGTGATGTGGCACCGCAGTTCGAGGAGGAAGGCCTCGTTGTAGCCGTCGCACTCGGCAAGGGTAGACGGAATCATGGTGGCGGCGGCCATCGGGGAAGGAGGGGAGCTAGGAGAGGTCAGAGCTGGGATGGGCCGATGGAGAAGTGGAGTTTGGCCCGCTATATACCCTCGCGGTTTTCTTTTTGAGATGATTTTGTGGGAAATCTAGTGCCACGTGAAAATACACAAATACTTTCTGGTAACTAGTAAGCGTGCACGTGCGTTTGACTAATATTATAGTCATATGTGGAAATCTACTTGTATATATAGTATTAAACGTCCACCAGTGAATTAGTCTTGTGAAAGCAGCAAATAGACATTAAGGTTTACAAATCGATGTAACAAAAGATCAAACATTAACTTGGTCGTTTCAGCTTGTAGTGCAACAACTTCTTCAATTGTAGCTTTCGATGGAGCAGGGGGAACTGCTTGCCTATTGACCAGACACACTGCTCCCTCCAATTCTTGAAGTTACTCCTGTTAATCATGCAAGTGTTTTGTGTGCAATAGTATAGATGATAAGTGATTGAGATAAAACAATGAAATGCAAGATTTTAATTAATCTTAAATATTACCTTGTTGAAATTAGCAGAATCTCAACGAAAAGCTGACAGAGCATCCTGGATTTGTTTCATATTTTCTGCCAGTTTATTAATTCCACCCATAGTCTTTTGAACGCACCAATATTCTAACAATATGCATGTATAAATTAAACCTCTAATTTGCAAGGCTGAAAAGCTACACATGATGCATCTGCAATACCATGAGAAGAGTAATGGTATACTTGCAAATGAAACTGGACATTACACTGATAAAGCATAAAATAAAGTAAGTTGTGCGCAAGAGAAAAGCTCCACCTACAATGAGTTGACTCATACATCCATAAGAATACATGGTGTTGGTTTGGATCAACTTTCAAGCTTCATGCTAGACGAGCATTACGACGGGGAGGGCCGAGGACACAACTTGAAAGCACGGCTTGGCACACCACACATGTTGTGCAGCTCTATTGGTGAAGCACTTGAGTAAGCAAGATCAAGAGAACCCTAATATAATGAGCCAGCTTGATCAATAAATCCCTTTACTTCTACGGCTATCAAGGCATTACACCTTTACCTGTATAAATGGAGGCTTCACGAGCAGCGACAGGCATGTTAGACGCGTTAGAAACCAATGTTGTTCTCTTCATGACAAACTCTTCACGTCTGTTGGGGAACGTCATTGTCAATTGGGGCAAGTCCATGAGAACCCAAGCCATCTCATTTGTTCTTTCACCACATCTCACATAAACCACAGCTTCAGAACTGGAGTACTACAGAGATTGTTAAACTCAACAGTCAGTATAGAGATGTCACCCAGAAATATATGGAAGGAGCAATTCTCTGGAGCTATTACATCAGGGCAGTAAAGAATGGAGAATTAGTGATCACCTTGGAAAGTGCGTGACTAATAACAGTTTTTCCACAACCAAAAGCACCAGGAATAGCACATGTTCCTCCAAGAACCAAGGGATGCATCAAGCACACGCTGGAAACCATCACAAAATAGATAAGACTGAGATTTAATGGACTTGGAGGGCAATAAGAAACTAATATCTGAGAATGTTTGGTTACGTAAGAAGAGAAACCATGATGATAAAACAAAAGAACACATTTTATTATGGAAATTGAAGCTAAATATAAGTTGTACACAAAGCTGTCCTGTAAGAAGAGGTGTATCCGCAAAAAGCTTTGATGCAACAGGTCTTGGTGTACACGCATGCCATGCCTGTTGTTCAATAAGTTCAACACAATAAGCTACTGCCTCTGTAATTTAAAATAAAACGTTTTTTGACACCATCATGGACTCTAAAAGATCTTATAAGAAGTTACAGAGGGAGTACCAACTTTCCTAAAAAGAGTTGTATGAAATAACTTTCTTACCTGAAGCATAGTAAATTGCTTTTTCAGGCCCTGAAATTCTAACTCTAGCACTGTATCCTGCATACATGACAAGAGTAGTGTTTCAAATAAAGTTAAGCATGGGTAGAACACATGCAGATAAATTAGAAATTGGAATAAAGTGATAGCTTCCACTAACCTATAGGCTGTATTGAATAGCTGAAGCGACGTAATTTACTTTCCCCTTAGAACCAGGTGGAAGGGCGACACTGGTTCATCAAATTGTTCTCGAAGACAGTCTACAATAGAGTCAGCAATGTTCTCGAAGACAGTCTACAATAGAGTCAGCGAACATTAGCATGTGCACACAGGCCCAAAGCTGCTATCCTCTGTACAATAATATCCATAAAAGAAAATTCAACACCATAAGAACTTACATCATATAGATCTCCGCCTGCGAGAACATCTCCAACAGTTGAAGCAAACAATAAAAGGAGATATTTTAGAGGGCCTTCCAAAGATTAACAGGAATGTCCCTCGTTCACAGTTAAAATATGCTAAATGCATTACCCAACTTTTTTCACTTAAATTTCTAGAGTGCATCGTCTTTAGATCTAATAGCAATAGTATTTAGTGGGCGCTTCAAATTTAACAGGAATGAGGTTGTGACAAGTGACACAGATAAAGAGTAAATGAATGAAATGGACTGATTATCAATTTATCATGCTGAGCTTACCTGGATTCCCTAAAAAAATGTTCCCGAGGATACCAGGACCCAGCTCAACTGAAAGGGGCTGCAAGTGCACAGCTAGTATTATACTGTTAGAAGAGCAAACAGTGGATCTCAAGGGAAGAATAATAAGTGTAAAAATGAGAACTGAAAAATTCACGTTAATAGTTTTGATAGGTCACACCGCGTAATTATTCGTTATATTCACACCATTTATGTTTTGTTCACTATCAAATAAGCTAAATCTGACCAAAGGTATTGATCTTCTAGGAAAAAAGACCCTGATCTGCAATGCTACAGAACTAATAAGATTAAGCTTAGAACTGTGACTGTACGATAGAACTGTGGAAAACGACGTCCTAGTTCTAAAATTTGTAGCACTGCTGTTCCATCTAGTAACTAAAATTAACCATGACAATGTTTACAGTGCTAAACAACATTATCCATGCTGAACCAGAATCACAAAAACTGCTTCCCAAATTGACAGTATTAATCGAGTTCACTTCCTCTCCTGAAATTGAGAGGACCTGAACAAAGCAAGCCGCATGCACAGCCTGGTGGCAGCCGCAGGCAGGAACATCACATAGGCCGGCCAGCCGCGCACTCCTCTGTAACATCACTACATCCTTTAACTGGAAATACAATGCTTCAGGAACCTGGTGATCAACAGAGGAAGAAAATTTTAGATAGAAACATGCGTTTCATTGCTGGACTAAAACTAAAAAATGTTAAAACTCGAAGCCGTTGCAGGCCTCGCAATGCATCACAGGATCCACTGTAGCTGTAGCAAGAATTCATTATCAAAGGAAACAATGAAGATGTAGCAGGTATTGATCTTTACAGGAAACATTGTCGTTGCTGCTGGTTTTTATTGTGTGTGCACAAATTAGCATCCCAAAGATCAGATAGTTAGGTTGTCTTGGCTATGCATGACAGATGACACACACAAAATAGTACTTTGTACGAATAGAAAGTCATCTTCTAAGAGGCACATACATTGTCCATACAAAAATAGGAGGAAATTGAATTCTTTAATTAAGCCTGCCAAATTTCAAAATTGAAACCTCTGTATGCCTATGCCTAGAAATGGGTCATCCTATACAGAAAGGTCTAGTGCATATACCATTAGTAAGTAATGTACACATACATGTACAGAAGACCCAAGAGCCATGATTGGTACTTCAATTTAATAGCAAGAGGTTCCATATAGTCGAGAACAGAGTTGGAAAATTCCATCAATAACATTCATTGATTAGAAAGGATTAAACTCAAACTTTGAAGATTCCAACTCCAGTAGTTCCAACAAGGCTGCATACCCCGAGCAGACCTTGGAACAGATAACCTGCACGCACAAATTCATCTATTCTATCAACATCCTATATTCACCATCCGCCTCTCCCATTTACTCTCTCCACTGCCTCCTCTCAACCCATCCCAGTAAGCCCCACCTTCGCCTCGTCGATGCATACGGCCTTTTGTATCACAGTGCGCAAACCTTCATGATCTAAATAGATCTACCTTTCATGTCAATAGATAATGCTTGATCACAGCCCATGACTCAATCTCTTGAAACAACAAAACACGTGGTTTTTTTTAATTTTTAATTGAAACTACAATGTGGTATTTTTTAACTCAAACTACAATGTGCAGATTATATATTTAGATTATATATTTGAGTAGTTGTGACAAAACAAAACATCGCTGCCGATACTATTGTGGATAACCCAGTATAGCAAAACTTTGGCCTCCTTTTCCTATAGTTAGGCAACTTCAGGAGCATAGCAACACAATGGGATGGGAAGGTAAGCAACAAAACTTCAAATGTATGAGTTGCTTGGACTACAAATTTCTGAAATCCTCACTAATTCAATATGTCCTCATAAACTGTAACCCTTTTAGCACCGAGTGTGGCATTGGCGTTGGATCATGATAATTCACATACGGCAATTGTTCCAGAATAATTGTTCCTGCTGTGTGGAAGGATCATGTATGTATGCACTAAAATAATCATAACCAGAAGGATCATGTATGTATCAGATTATGTTGTGTGGAAAGAACAGAACCACAAGCATGTTGTTCAAACAATGCACACTTGAATGTAAAGAAAACTTACTGGCTCGGATGAGATCGTCGGCGGCAGAGGAGGAGCAGAGGAAGGCGGGGCGGCGGAGAAGAAGATCGGCGAGCGGAGGGCGAGGATGGGCGAGTGGTGGGAGAGGATGGGCGGGGCGGCAGCTCACGCCCGCGGCGGCTCCCGCGGCGACGGGTCACACCCGCGGCGGCTCCGGCTGTCCCACGGCGGCTCCCGCGGCGGAGGCTCCCACCTACGGCGGCTCCGGCGGGCGGCTCCCACCCGCTGCGGCTCCGGCTGTCCCATGGCGGCTCCCGCGGCGGGGGCGAGTGGCGGAGGCGGAGTGGCGGCGGCCACGCTGCGGCGGGGCGGCTCCGGCGGCAGGGGAGGCTCCCGGCGAGCCGCGGCTGGGGAGGAGGAGGAGGTCGTGCGGCTGGGGAGTCTCCCGGCGACCCGCGGCCGCTTCACGTGGCTCCGGCGGCGCGAGGAGGCGGTGAAGGGCGCGGCTGCGGGAGGCGAATGGCGCGGCTGCGGGAGGAGGAGGAGGTCGTGCGGGAGAAGGAGGAGGTCGTGCAAGCGGGCGGTTTCCTTTCTTTTTTACTGCTGGGCATCGATAGACTGTGGCTTATTGCGTGGTTGATAGCGTTAAACACAGAATGATTAAGGGCCATTAGATTTTAATGATGAATGGATATGATTGTTTGGATCTGCCCCTCTCTTCTTTTTATAGTGGTAGTAGATGGTAACTAGCAAACGTTCATGAGGGAGAAACTGCCAGCGAACATCCTAACTGTCACATGATCTTGATCCTACGGTGCAGTTTGGATGACTTTTTTACACTCAAAATAAAAGAAATGTCGTGGCATTTTTACAAAAAACCTTCCAAGTTTTCAAAATACACAAAAACTGCCAGACGAACCTTCGCAAATGCCATGTCTTATGACGAGCTTTCGCCAGATATGTCAGCCCATACTTTCATAGAGAGGAAATAAAATGAACTTTTAAGTGAAATGTTCTATATGGCCGATCAACCGAGCTGCGTGTCGGTCTCTCTGGATGTCACCACACGGCAATGGGCCCCACACCCATCACACCCTCCTGGATGTCTCGTAGGCACGTTTATGGCCTCTCTCTCTCTCTCTCTCTCTCCCCCCCCCCCCCCCCCTCCCATAGCTCTCCCCCTCCCCCTTTTCCTTCCCCATAGCGTAGCATGGCAAGGTGGATGGGGCATGACTACAACAAAAAATGGGGAGGGGTGTTGTGCTGGGGCTCAATCGACGCCTGCATGCGGTGATGCAGCGTTGGCGAGGTTGCAAGCAAAGCAAGGGGTAGGTGCATGTGGTGTCCTCGTTGATGAAAGCCCAACACGGGAACTACGATGGCGTCAAGGGATGCTAGAACTAGCTATATACCTGTGCGGTTTTGTAGATAGAACGAAATTGCTACACCTATGAACCAGTCTTATGGAAGTTGTCCTACGGAGAGACATGGCGGCCTCTATAATGGCATCTTCAGTGGGGAGGCGCTTATTTAGACACTAGAGAGGAAAATAAATGAGAATATTAGGTTAGTGTGCATGTAAGAGTCGGTGTACCCAACGCTAGCGCCCTTCCATAGGTGTTACACGAAAAAACAAAATGGGAAATGATTTGATCCGGCTGGCCGGCCGAAGCTTTTGGCCGGTCTCACACGTGTCGCACCATCTAATCTAATTCGACGTCTCACATGTCACATGCCAACCTCGCACACACGTCCTTTTTTAGGTTGGCCCCACTTCGCACATTTTCACCTGCCGCCAGGGGTGGGCCCAGGATTTTAAGAGTGTGTATTCAAAATCTTAAGTGCTTACAGTTTTTGGACAGCCTCTTGTTTTTGGCATGTATAAATGATTATAGCACCATTTTATATGAATTATATAATATATAAAAGATAAAACATGGAAATAGGAATAGCATCATAGATTCATCTCTAATTGATCTCAACTCGAATTTTTTTGATCTAGGATCATAAGTTGGAATTGTTCAATGTATGAAAGTACTTCCTCCGTCCCAAAATTCTTGTTTTCTATTTGTCTAGATACAGATGTATCTAACACTAAAATATAACTAAATACATCCGTATTTAGACATATCTAAAACAAGAACTTTGGGACCGAGGGAGTACTAATTACTCAACATATGAAGTGGCAACATCTAACAACAATTAATGGAGGGTACAGTCACTTGTAGTACTAGTGCCAATACATCAAAATAAATTCACATCCGTACTACTAATGCCAACTTCTCCAAAACATCCAAAACAAAAAGAACATTTACCCAACAAACGACTCTGTAGCGCCTCCATAAAAATGAATCTGGGCAACCATCCAAGAATTAACCTTTTTTTGTGGGTATCTATCTAAGAATTAACCTAAGAGGTCATAATGCACATCTGAGAAAAAATAAAAAACGTATCTCGAAATATTGATGTGTCAACTGAACGAACGAGATCGACGCCTCGACTCAATCTCCACCCCGGATGCATGTGCGTCACCGTCGCGTGTCAGCCCGCCACCGTGCGCGATGCCCCTGCCGCCGTGTGGCTGTGGACCGTGATTTTTTTCGCGATGAGAACTGGGAGCGTGGGCGGCGCAGTTCATCTGATCGATCGATCGATCAGGGCTGCGTGTGATTGCGCCCACGACCACTATATAATTTTGAATTGGGCTTGGACTGGCGTACTAGGGTATGTTTGGATGGCAGCCGAGAGCTACCATGCCAATATTTTGGCGTTGACCATCAGCTTGGGAAGGCGTTTGGATTGGTGCCAGCCTCTTCTTACCTTGCCAAATTTTTGGTCGCTAGTACACATCCCTTTCACTTTTTACGCCCATGCGTTGGCATGGCAGAGGCGGCAGAATTCTCCACCAAAAATTGGCAAGCCCTCAGTTGGCAGGGCAGCCCTGGGCACTAACCAAACAGCCCCAGGTGAAGAGAGAATTGGGCCACTAGGCCATGTTGGAGCGTGAAAGGGAGAGAAGCACGAGGTGGGCTGGCTAATCCTTCGGCTGGAAGCGGTACAACCTCTGTTATTCAGTGTAAATCTCGTTTTTCTTTCATACAGTACATGGAAGAGTCTCTAATATATACATAATATTTTGGCCAAAATAATGGGTATTCAAGTGAATACCCATGAATTGTACTGGACCCGCCCCTGCCTGCCGCCCAGTTCCATCCTTATCCCCTCAGCCCAACGGTCCCCTTTCCTCCAACTCACGTCATCCCTAGCGGCCCCGCGAATGCCTGCACCATTCACCACCATGGTTCTACCCCAACACCACAACCGTCAACGGCCAGGGCGAACGCGACTATAGCAGTCACCATGGCCGCGAGCTGCGACTAGCTCGGAGCAACAGCTAGGAACCGCAGACGTGGCATGTTGTGATGGCTTCGTCAACGAGTTACAACTGGTAATCTCCATGCTACACGTTTAGTATCGAGAGTTCGAGACTACTAATGATTGGTATGGATGTGTAATTTAGACTTGAGAAAGCATGAGACAATCATATTTATGTATTATATCAAGTTATTTAGCTAGATATCAGATTTATGTATTATATGAAGTTGTTCTATGGAAGAAAGAAAATGACTTGTTAAAAATTTCAGACCCACCAAAGAGTGCAAAAGTTTCAGAAATTTCCAAGATTATTTCAGATTTCTACAATGTAATACTGATCGGAATCCCACAAAATTTATCAAAAACAGTTCTTATTCAAAACATACACAATATGCTATATAATATCATCTCTAAAGTGTAAAAGAACTTGCAAGCAAACATTGTAACTCAACATCATCAGCATGCTCCAAAGTCTAAATTGCAGTAGAAGAAGTCCATGTCCTAGGGCAACATGAGTACTATTATCTGTGATAGGCTTCTCTAGTAGCAACTCACAAACGATTATCAGCTAATTACTTCTCAATGAAGTTGGTAACTTGATTGATCATGTTTCGAGGTCTTACGATCAAAATTTGTTTAGTTTCTCTATTAATATCGATTGAATGGTCGATCCTAAAGATCCCACTCCCCACTCTTCTTGTATCACAAAAACGCAACATTTTGCAATGCTTTGAGCCAAATATGTAAAACTTTAACCACAAACTTCATTTTCTGTATTCAGATTGGATATTTGGAAATCATACGTTTGGTTTGTCTCAAAAAGTATTTGTAGAATCTTATATTATTTTTTGGTTTTAATCTTACGTAAGAATGGAAATGAACAGATGGAGTAGGGGAGCCAGTTTTGGAGGCACTAACTGATCCACTCAACAAAATGGCAAGTCTTAACACCCAAGAAAAGGTTTCTGTTCGTCCTAACGCCATTAACACTCTTATACAAAGCTCATGCAGTAAGAAGGAGAAGATAACCAAAGCATGTAAATAAACAGCAGTAAATAAAGAACGATTTCGTTAGAAAATGGGGCACATACATCAGAACAACGCATTTGATTGAGTACAAGACTTGACCCACAGTCCTACACCATCGACCTGCACTCAAATCACATACCAAAAATAAAAGCCAAGATCGAGATCAGGCACTGGGGGAGGTGACGGAACACGAACACGGCCGCGGCGGGTCCGTACGTGCGGAGCAGGTAGTAGTAGAGCTTGGGGAAGGCTTCGAACGCCGCACGGCTGATGAGCAGCCCGGCGGCTCCCGGCCCATGCATCATCACCATCGGCCCGCAGAAGAAGGCGCACGCGGCCGCGACCAGCGCCAGGATCCACAGGGGAATCATCTTCTCGCCTCGCTCCTTCGATCGGCCGCCTTGTTGCTGCTGGAGTGTTCGTTCTGGAGCAGAGGAGCGGAGTGAAGGATGCAAGTGTCGCTGGGATGGTGGGATTTTATAGCGTGCGGCGGTCCATGCTTGGCGCCGCTCCTCCGGGAAGTGGAACGGTGACTGGTGCCGCATTGGCTGTGTTTGTATTTACCTAGGGAACCAGAGAGCCATCGTACCAGTCCTCGAGAAGGGAGACGACTTATGCATGACCGGAGAGCTCGTCCACAGAATGAATCGCATTGGAAAAACTCGTACTCCTACAGTCCTACGTCATAAATAAAATATAAATTCCTTGAGATCTCTCTTACAAAGCGAATCAAAAGATACAACAAAAATCAACAACACCGAACAGTACACGGTCGAATGATAAGTGAAGAAGAGAAGGCTTTCTTACAAAGCGAATCAAAAGATACAACAAAAATCTTATAGCTAGCCTAACACCTTACCTCGGACCGACAGACGATGGCACAACTCCACAGCAATGCCCCTAGGAGGATGACGACACAACACGTCGCTGCTGCCGAGCCTAAGAATAGACAAGGATTTTCACCCAAAGCCCTCGAACATGAACGAAACCCACGGCTATGCCTTCAAGAAAAGAATGACACCCACATGCGCCGTCATTGTCGCGCCAAGCATGAATCTGTCGCTCAGGAACTCGCCACTGCCACCAGGAGGTGCCCCCTATCAACACCATAGTGAGAGTTAGGCCAACCACACTAGATCCGGGCATCAACAAAGCATGCCGGAGCCTCCCGTCCCTACACCCTGGTCGCCCACAGAGCTAAGAGGTGAAGGCACCACCGCCGCCATGAAGCCTGCCAGAAAGCACATTGTGGAGCCCATCACCTAGGCCGCTGCCACGCCGTCCTCTGCCAACTCAACACCGACGCCAAAACTCGTGGTTGCCTCCCCAACTAAGCCACGAGCCTCCACCACGACATTGACAGAGAGAGCCAAAGCAAGCACGGAAGTAAAGCCAGCCTTCGACAGGGGTACCAAATCCAACCCCTGCCCTGGCGACCAGCATGTGCCACCGACCAACTGTCAACAACCGCTACCCGAAGAGGAAGGGGTCGCGCTGGCAGAACCAACAACTCTAGATCTAGACCGGGGGGGATGACAGTCGGCACCTCCGGCCACCCGGTGGTAGCCGGTACCTCCAGCCGCCAAGCACTCTGTTGGCTCTCTGCGACTCGCTCCAATCCCACTACACCACCACTGAAGGCCGACGCACCAACCAACAACAACCTACAGCCACGCACCCGCGCCCCCGCAACCCGACAATGCCGGGCAAGCGCCACCACCACCACGTTGCAGCCACCCCCGCCCATGAGCACGAAGGAGGTCGTCGACTGCGGCACAAGCCGTCCCGCAACCACGCCACCCAACAGTGTCCCCAGATGCCGCCACCGCAAGCCTCCCGAAGCTGTCCCCGGTTCGCAGCGCCACCACGCGCTGCAACCTCTGGCGGAAGAATGAGCCGACCGCAACCCAGGCCAACCGCAGTCCTTGGCCCCATGGGGCAGCACCGACCCGCCGCCCCCGGTCCGCACCGCCACCACGCGTTGAAACCTCAGACGAAAGAACCAGCCGACCACAACCCAGGCCAACTGCAGCCCTCAACCCCATGGGGCAGCACCGACTCGCCGCCCCCGGTCCACACCACCACCTTCGCCACCTGCGCGGGTCCAAGGAGCACCGCCCAATAGAGACCCAACTAGGCCTCCACACATTCACGCGCCGCGCGCCGGCCCCCAGGCCACAGATCCGGCCATAGGCCAACCCGTGCGCCGCCACCAAAAGGCAAGGCTCCCGCAGCCGCCGCACCTCGCCATAGGCTTCAGCACGCCATCGTGCCGCCGCACAAACGCATCGGCACTTGAAGACCCGTCGCCGTGCCGCTAGGCCCCACGGCAACCTCGCGCTCCCGCCCAAGGAGCAGTCCCACGCCTTCCTCGAGCCCGTGCGAGAGGAGGCAGGGCCCCGCCGCAACCCATGCCGGCCAACCTTTGCCCGGCAGCAGGGGAGGAACGCCGGAAGGAGGCAGCGCGCTAGGGTTCGCCCCCGGGGAGGGGAGGCTCAGAAATTATCCAATTCTCCCCACTGTCCAAATTTGAATAACTGTTTGAAATGCCCTTTTTGTACTATGTCACTGCAGGAATGGTCTTAAAAGCAAATTTAAGAAAAATGAATTCGATAGTTTAGACAGAGTACTCTTAAGTTCGCACAGTAGTTTACGTAAACAATTGACATTTCAATACACGAGCAGCATTTCTTTCACTGAGTCACCATCAGGTGGCATACTAGTACAACATGACCTAAAACGCGATCACCTTGAGTTCGGCCAGTTGTTTCCATGAGCAGAAAATACAGAATCCTACACCGATAAGCCAGTCCTGCAACTTAGCCATACCTACATAACAACAGTACAATCATGACGGTCAAATACTTAACTATCTAGAATATCAAGGCATGCGCAATATAGTCTAAGTATCATTGGGGAAACATTCGGCTTACTTACAAGCATGGTATACTTATATGTGAACTGAAGTAGAACTACTTACAAGAGCACGTCATTAGGCTGGTCATAGTGGGAGTAACATAGGTAGTAACATAGATGCCACATAAGCAAAAATTGTTGATGTGGCAAGTAGTTAATGAGAAGAGAGGCAAATAGAGTAACCTAATATGTTACCATCACATAGCGTTTTCCAATGCAAAATGAGTCTGCAAGACAATAAATGAACATGTGTATGTTACTACACATATGACACTTCCCTCTATAAGGGTAGTAACATAGAGTAGTAACGTATGCATGTTACTACTCTAAGTTACTCCCCACTATGACCAGCCTTAGAAGTCAAAACAGAGCTTCAAGCCTTTCACAACTGTTTTCATTACCATCGAAGGTAGAAAAGAGGGCTTTGGTCCACCCTGGGTTAGCCCATTAGTCCCAGTTCAATCTAGAACCGGGACTAATGGGGGCATTAGTCCCGGTTCGTGCGCCCAGTGGCTACGTGGGCCATTTGTCCCGGTTCGTCTGGACCTTTTAGTCCCGGTTGGTGCCACGAACCGGGACTAAAGGGTGCGATGCCCATTAGTACCGGTTCGTGGCACCAACCGGGACTAAAGGTTAGACCTTTAGTCCCGGTTCGAGCCACCAACCGGTACTAATGGGGTTTGAGGCATTAGTACCGGTTCATGGCACGAACCGGTACTAAAGGTCACATTTTCAAACTCCAACCCCCCTCCCCCCCCCCCCCCCCCCCCCCCGTGGATCGCCTTTTCAGTTTTAAAAAAATAAAAGAAAATGATGAAAATGTCAAAAAAATAAAAAAAAGAATAAGTTTCCCATGTGATATGTGGTCTAGTTGTTGGGAAACTTTGCAAATGTGAATTTCGACTTTATTTGCAAAATCTCTCTAGAATTTAGTAAAATGGGCATAACTTTTGCATACTGACTCGGATGAAAAAGTTACGGGGCTTTTAAGATCTAGAGTGGAAAAAATCGAAAAAATTTCAAACTGTGGTCAAACAATGGTCAAACTAATTATTCTAGAATATTAGTGTTACTAAATAATTATTTCAGTTATTTTGAATTTTGGTCAAATTGTGGTCAAACTATGGTCAAACTATGGTCAAACTAATTATTTAAGAAATATTAGTGTTACTAAATATTTATTGTTTTTTAAAACAATAGTTTCAAACTCAAACAGTGAAATGTGTCACTTCATGCTCACGCAAAATTCCCGTTAAACATTTTCAAAATCTCAAAAACCTAACAGAAAAAAGTTACGGGGCTTTTTAAGATCTAGAGTGGAAAAAATCGAAAAAATTTCAAACTGTGGTCAAACAATGGTCAAACTAATTATTCTAGAATATTAGTGTTACTAAATAATTATTTCAGTTATTTTGAATTTTGGTCAAATCTGGTCAAACTGTGGTCAAACAATGGTTAAACTAATTATTCAAGAAATATTAGTGTTACTAAATAATATATTTTTTAAAACAATAGTTTCATACTCAAACAGTGAAATGTGTCACTTCATGCTCACGCAAAATTCCCGTTAAACATTTTCAAAATCCTCATAAACTTAACAGAAAAAAAGTTACGGGGCTTTTAAGATCTAGAGTGGAAAAAATCAAAAAAAAATCAAACTGTGGTCAAACAATGGTCAAACTAATTATTCTAGAATATTAGTGTTACTAAATAATTATTTCAGTTATTTTGAATTTTGGTCAAATCTGGTCAAACTGTGGTCAAACAATGGTCAAACTAATTATTCAAGAAATATTATTGTTACTAAATAATTATTATTTTTTAAATCAATAGTTTCAAACTCAAACAGTGAAATGTGTCACTTCATGCTCACGCAAAATTCCTGAGGGTTAATAGGATTGACATCTTACTATTATCAGGAAAACAACAAGTGCAGACTTGGAAACGAGGGAGAATAGAACCCGGAAGTTAAGCGTGCTCAGGCTGGGGGAGTGGGAGGATGGGTGACAGTTCGGGAAGTTAGATGATTAGGAATGATGAGGGATGATTAGAGATTAGAGGATAAATTGAGTAGTGATGAGGGGTGGTGATTAGAGATTAGAGGTTAAAATAATTCAGAAATTTGAAAATAAAAAAAATTTCAAAAAAATTCATAAAATTTCCTTTAGTCCCGGTGGTTAAAATAATTCAGAAATTTGAAAATAAAAAAAATTTCAAAAAAAATTCATAAAATTTCCTTTAGTCCCGGTTGGTGTTACCAACCGGGACTAAAGGTGGAGCTCCACGTGGCCGCGACCTTTAGTCCCGGTTCCAGTTTGAACCGGGACTAAAGGGGGGAGGCATTAGTAACGATCCTTTAGTCCCGGTTCAAGAACCGGGACTGATGCCCCCTTTTCTACTAGTGGTTAACAAGCTAATAAATTCATGTAACCTGGAAACATTTTTATTTATGAACCTAGTGAAATGACAATATATAAAATACTGATCAAGTTGAAAAATTGATTGCACATATAACAAAAGCAACATCTGACATGACTAGAGATGCTTATCAGTTATAACTTATCAGTGCGTGCTAACAGAGACTGTACTAACTAGGATTCTGGCAAAGTAGTGGATGCCTTACAAATTACAAAAAGAGTTAATACACATAGGAAAAAACCATCATCAGCCAAAGCCCATGCGGCCACAAATTGTAAAATAGCATGGACATATCTAGGAAATAATGTTAGTCACCTTTTGAGTCACCACATCATACTAGCATGTCTCACCAAACAATCATCTCACATATTGTTCACTTCATCTCCACCATGCCCATCACCAATGCCAGTACCTATACGAGAATAATAAGTCAGGAACAATTGGCAATTCTGATGGAAAACCAAAGAACAGAGAGACTTATAATGGGATACCTAGGTGAACTGAGACTGCATAGTAATGCAATCTGAGAAAAATAACACGAGCCAAAGAAAATTATTTATTCTCGAGTGCAGAACTATAAATGGACTCCTCACTTCAGGAACATATTCAGCAAAACATAAAATAGGACTTCAGTTTATTCAACTGGGTTCAGCTTCCAAATAAAAGAGTGTAACTAGTTTTAAGCTTCAAAAAGTGCCAATGGGGTTACATATTTGGTTAGCTAGGTCTCAGCTTCCATTTAGTTCTCTTTCATTTTAACTCTTATGTGTCAGTCACACGTTTCAAGAGAACGGCAGACAACCTGGTCCAGTACTGACTATTACCATAACACAATCCACGCGAGAGATAAGATACTTTCTAGAAATCATCTTTAGTAAACTCAATTCCTTGTCAGACCAAGTGGAAAAAATAAGACATTATGAAAACCAAAAATCCACCGAGAAACATAATAGGTTCGGCCTATTTTTATTTCCAGCTGTGCATCTAAACTAGCTAATATTAACAGGGCTCTCCACAATTGACAAGAACTATTGTGTCGATTTCCAACTGGTATGCATCCGGTGCTGAAAAGATATATACTTCAGATAGACACATAAGAGTACATTTGACACACCATTTATGCATATAAGAGCGTCTAGATCACTACTTTAGTGATCTAAACGCTCTTATATTTCTTTCCAGAGGGAGTACTTTTTTCTTTTAAAAGAATTCATCAAGTAGCAAAAGGAAAAATTGGTGTGATTAGAACTTCAATCATCAGCACAATACCAAAGGATATGATAGGCATTTCAGCAACTAAAAAGTAATTTTTTTACAGGGAAAATGTATGTCAATCCCACTAGTCTTCCTTGAATTTCTGACTTTGCCCTTTTTAGGTAACTATGAAACTGCCACCCTTCCATCCGTTTTATTTATGCTTTTGCCATTGTCGTCAATTACTTTTCAGCAGTAACCACCCCTTAATGGTCCATTTTGCTAGCCCCACCAGTCACTCATTTTGCATGAGAAGATGAAAAAAACAAAAAAGTGGCATTTTCATAAATAACTACTCCCTCTGTCCTATAACATAATAACGTTTTTCGAAAGTAATTCAATTCCAAGGAAAGCCAGTAGCAATGACACAAGTTTCACAATTTTATTATACTGCGAACAAAATTATATAAAGGCTTGCTATTACCTGCGGCATAGCAATATTCAAATGGATAATGGCGACCTAAGAAGTTCATTTTGGAAAGTTTCTTCAACTCCATTGACTGGAGATAGACCATGAAGAAACAAAGACCTAACTTTAAAAGGATTGCATTACTCTCCTCGGCAAACCCCACTAAACAGAGGTAGTATCCCTCCCGATTTGAAGGGAGCCCCTTGAATTCAATAGTTCTGTCGAGCACCCATACAGCCAAACCATCAGAATCAGGCTTTCTCTTCCATAATTGGGCGTGCAACTGCAACCCTGAGAGAACGATGAAGCCAAGCCCACCATCCTCCGCGGGCATAATCCTTAACTTGTAGGCATAGTCGGCTTCTATTTGTGGTGGCAGCTCTGTCACAGCTAGGCTTTGCCTATCCAGATCCAGCTCAAGTATGACATACCGACGACTATTGTCATGACCCACCACATGATTTAACCAGCAAATGGAATTCCCACTCAAAGTACTGGATTCTTCTGGTGTGGCCTCAAACTTTTGCAGCTGCAGTGAGTTGATATTGCTCCATATGCCGTTCTCCGACGAGTAAAGGCATGCGAAAACTCTTGTAGGATTACCAGCAAGTACGTAATGGGCTACCAGGGCCACCTGGAAATGGCCGTGACCGCGGGCAGAGCGAAGCACCGCCCCGTTGAAGATGAACATATGGTAGCGGTCTAGCTCTGGTGGGAGGATCACGCGGCGTTGCTCGCGGGCGACGGGGTCCCACACAAATAGGCGGATCGGCGGCCCTGTTTTTTGCCTTGAGCTAAGGAGAAGTACAAGTCCATGGCGGCAGTCGATGATGCGGTTGCCCTTGTGGAGAGGCATGGAGAAGCGAGCGCCGGGGATGCGATCTGGTCGATCTAGCATTGGGACAAACGGAGACGGGTGATATACATCGTTGACGAAGAAGCCAAGCAGAGGAGGCTTGCCGTGGTGGTCGCGGAAGCAGCGTTGGAATTGGGGATCGGCGACGAGGCAGCGCCAATGCTTGCAGACGAGGGATGCCCGGGGGAGGGAGGAAGGCCGCGAGGGAAGGCGGAGGAGAATCTCACGGAGCAGATCGTCGTCGTCTGGCAGAGAGGCAGGCGGCGGAGAGGTGCGGCGGCGCCGAGGACACATCTCCCCTCGCGTGCTCATGGCTGCATCTTCTCTCCGGGCTCAGCTTCTCTCTAAGGGTTTGGTCACTTCCTTTTTTTTTTGAGACAAGGGTTTGGTCACTTCCTAAACCATCTGGATTGGGATCACGGCCCGATCCACGAGGGTCGTCCCGGCCGGGAAAAAGTTACACGTGGTTACAGTTTAGTTGTTTCGTTTGGGCCAGGCCGAGGGAATTTCAGACCCATCAAGTAGTGCAAAAATTCAGAAATTTTTGAAATTATTTCGGATTTCCACAATGCAGATCCTAACCAAAATCCCACCGAAATTCATGGAATTTACTGAAAATTGTTCTGATTAGAAAACACACACACAATATGATATCATAATATCATCTCTGAGAGTGTAAAAGAACTTGCAAACAAACATTGCAACTCGAACTGCATCGGCACGCTCCAAAGCCTAAGCTGCAATTCAAGGAGTCCATGTTCTAGTACCATCACCTTGTGAGGCTTCTCTAGTAGCAACTCACACACGATGGTCAACTGATTACTTCTCGATAGAGTTGGTAACTTGATTGACCCCATTAGAAGCTCCTAGGATGAAATCTGTTTTTCTTTTCTTTTCATATCGTTTGATAGGTCGATCGTAAAGAAAAACACAACGCTCATGCGGTAAAGAACGAGAACATAACCAAAGCAGATAGATCAACAACAGTAGAGAACGATAAAGAACGGACCCTGCTTGATGTTCTTTCGAGATGGAACACAGGAAGCAGAAGAGCCCATTTATTTTTACGAAAATGATCCGGATAGATTGTCAAAGTTCACCGGAAGTACAAAGCATCTCACACATAATGAAAATTACGTCGAGCAGAAGAGCATATTTGATTTGGGTACACGATTTAACTGATCGACCAGACTCAGATACCATACCAAAAACAAAAGCCAAGAGCCACCAGATCAGCCACCGGGGGAGATGGCGCGCGGAGCACGAACGCGGACACAATGGGTCCGAACATGTAGAGCTTGGCGAAGGCTTGGCCGCCCACCAGAAGTAGGCGCACACGGCCGCGAGCGCTGCCAGGATCCCCACGGGAAACATCCTCTCGCTTCGATCAGCTGCCCTGTTGCTGCTGCTGCAGTGTTTGTTTTTTTTTGCTGCTGCAGTGTTTGTTTGTATTGAGTGGTTAGTAGAATGCAGAGGAGAAGAGCGAACGATGCAAGTAAGGCTGGGATGGTGGGGTTTTATAGCTAGTGCGCCTTAATTTGCTCCGGGAAGTGTTTATTTACCGCGGGAACCAGCGAGCCATCATGCCAGTCCTCGACAAGTAATGCACGAGCCATCATGCCAGTTCGATTGTTCACCTAGTAGTACAACGGCATTTCTTGCACAGGTGACGTGACATACTACTACATCAGCAGACTCAAGGTGAGTTAGATCAGTTCTTCGCGAACAAAAGAAACCGGCCAACCCAAGATACAAGGTGAAACTTGTGGTTCTGCTTCACATCCTATCCTACAGCCCCAACACCAGCAGCAGCACCAGTATATATCATCCTACTGCAGAGTAACTCTGACCGAAAGCTTCGAAAATGACACGTATGGGTTCAGTCTACAAAGGTCACCTCACAGAAAGATTTTAATATGAGCAACCAATTTTACTGTCAGGCGACTGGAACGCCGACTCGTCAACTAAGAGCTGAGCTTGCCTGCTGAATGCGCTCAAAATACATAAGCAAATGAACCACTCAAAATACAAGGAGCGCAGACTCACGGTGTCCAACTGCCAATTCCCCTACCGTCTACAGAGGTCACTGAAATAATATAGCGGGAGCTAACAAATATAAGAGCATCTTCAACGGCCGTGCTTCGCGCCGCACGCAAAAAATAAGTATGCCACGCGCGCTTCGGCTGGTTTAGCGCGGCCGTCAGTGCTGGCTCCAACAGCCGCGCTATAATGCAGCGTGCGCGACTCGCCGGGCATTGCATATATGGCATTTTGGACACAAAATGAGTTTGAAATATTCAAAATGCAATGAACATGACATATAAAATTTGACACAAACGAGTTGATGAATAAAAGTTCGTGCCCACAAGTTCAAAATCATGCCCACAAGTTCATCCAACCAAGTTCAAAATGCAAACCAAGTTCAAGACACAAATGAAAGACACATCAATCCTCTTCCTCGTCTTCGTCCTCATCATCTTCCGAAGACGATTCTTCCGCCTCCGAAGATGAATCTTCCTCCCTCTCCTCATCACGCATCGCATCATGTGAATATCCAACGGTGTTGGCAATATCTTCAACGGCATCTTCATGGGAATGTGTGTGAGGAAGCACATCGAAAGACATTCCGCCCATGGTGGCCGGAGGTGCACCCATGCCTCCCATGAGAGAAGCAAAACTCATGCCTCCCATGAGAGAAGCAAAACTCATGCCTCCCATGGCGGCCATAGCGTCGGGGGGTGCTCCAAAGCCACCCATGCCTCCCATGGCGACCGGAGGTGCACCCATCCCTCCCATAGCACCTAAACCGCTAATGATACCTCCGAAGCCACCCATGCCACCCATGGCGCCAAGGCCACCACCAATGCCACCGCCAAGGCCACCGCCACCCATACCGCCAATGCCACCGCCAATGCCACCACTAAGGCCACCGCCACCCATGCCGCCGAGGCCACCGCCACCCATGCCGCCAAGGCCACCGCCACCCATTGCGCGAATCATGGCTCTTTTTTGCATCAACACTTCTTCACAGACAAGATTGACATATTCCTTTTGCACTTCATTGAGGTTGGATGTGTCCAAAAAGAACAAGTGCTTCTCCCATTCCAACAATCTAGTTCGCTCCTCATTGCTTACCTTCCTCTCCTCCAAAGCCACCTTCCTCTCCTCGGCCGCCACCCTTCTCTCCTCGGCCGCCAACCTCCTCTCCTCGGCCGCCAACCTCCTCTCCTCGGCCGCAGCATCTTGGTTCCTTGCCATTTTCCTCACCTCATTGGCTTCTTTTCTTGCCTTCACAATTGCTTCCATAGCATTTTTGAGTTCATCATCTCCTTTCCTCTTCTTTTTTTCGGTTTTGTCTTTCTTGCACCCATCCGGTCGTTTTGGCTTCGAGTATGAAACCGAGTTGCGTGTGGGGATTCTCTTGCCGTCATCACTTGATGCATCATCCTCCTCCTCATCATCATTCAACTCAATTGTTGCTTGCGTTTGTTGCTCAAATGCAAATCATCCAAATCTTCACGCTTCTTCCACTTCTCATCATCCTTTAACACTTCATAGCAATGAGGCAAGGTAAAGATCCTTCCTTTCTTGATCTTCCCCTTCTTGGTTGTCCTCGTCTCTTCTTTGAACAAGTTTTGTGCAATGTTGTACTACAAGAAAAACAAAACAAGTTAACACTTCGGACACCAAAAACAAGTATGACGAACATGTATGAGATGCCACTTACTCTATCATCCTCATTTGTGCCACTTGGGTTAATCTTGTCAACTGCATTTTGTGCGGCCGCCCACTTTTGACAATCCGAGTTGATTGTCGACCATCGGGACCGAAGTGATCTCTCGGAGCGGTCAATTCCACTCACGTTGTGAGCATCAAAGTGTTCTTTCATTCGCCCCCAATAAGCATCTCTACTTTGATCACCTCCAACAGATCCCTCGACACTTGCAACCAAGTATTGCATAGTAAGATGTCATCTTTGGTGGTGTAATTGCCCGCTCTTCCTTTCGGTGCGTCGACAATGCCCTCACCCTCCTCGTCCACCTCAAACTCATGGTCTTCAAAATGGATGTCATTGGTTTGAGACCAATGCGAATTGTTGGACCCAACACCCATAGTTGACATGTATGCATCATCGTTGAGACTACAAAGTTTTTTAAACAATGCAAATAAGCTATCTATATGATGATGTATTGAAAAAATAACAAAAAAATAAAAATTGGAATTTTTTTTTACCTTGGGGGCATTTCGTCAAACACATGGTGCGCGTCAGCGGCCGGCTCAACGAGTGAGCTCGCCGGCGCTTCGGTAGCCGCCGCGCCCGTCAAACGCCCTGCAAGCTTCTTTTCCCTCGCCTTCGAGCTGCCGGAGCCGTCCGCCGCCATCAAATTGTAGAAAGCATCGGTCAAAGCCTATGTGGCATCAAATTGTAGAATAGCATACATATTCCCGTGGACATATCTAGGAGATAATGTTACGCTACCTTTGCAGTGATCACATCATACTATCATGTCTCACCAAACAAACATCTCACATATTGTTCAATACTTCATGTCCATCAAGAATGCCAGTTCCTACGAGCATAATAAGTCAGGAACCAATGACAATTCTGATGGAAAACCATCGATAGAAGAGAGAATTACAATGGGATATCTAGGTCAACTGAGAGGTGCATAGTTATGTAATCTGAGAAAAGTAACATGAGCCATGAAGAGAGTTATTTATTCTCTAGTGCAAATGGACTCCTCACTTCAGTAAAATATTCAACTAAACAGAAAATAGAACTTCAATTTATTCAATTGGTTCTAGCTTCCAAGTGAAAGAGTGTAACTAGCTTTAAGCTTCAAAAAGTGTCGATGGAGTTACACATTCGGTTGGTTCGGGCTCAGCTTCCATCAAGTTTTCTTCCATTTTTTACTGTCATGGCATGTGTCACATTGTCAAGAGAACTGCGACCCAGTACTGAATATTACCATAACACAATTCCCTAAAGAGAAAAGATACTTTCCAGAAATCATCTTCGGTAAACTCAATTTCTTGTCAGACCAAGCAGAACAAATTAAGACATCCCAAATATAAACCTAACAACAAATAAAATAGGTTCAACCTATTTTAAATTTTTTTCCAGCAGGGCTCTTCCACAAGGGACAAGAACTATTTTGTCAATCAACTATTATGTATCCGGTGCTGAAAAGATGTATACTTCAGATAGGCACATACTACTACATTTGAAACACAATTTGTGCATATGACCAACAGAAAAACTAACAGTGACTTTACGCACTATTTTCTTTTAAGGAATTCATCAGGCAGCATAAGGAAAAATTGATGTGATTTGAACTTCAATCATCAGACTCAAGGACATGATAGGCATTTCAGCAACTAATTACTAAAAATTAAATTTATTTTATAATACTGTGAAGTAAATTATATGAAGATTTGCTATTACATGCAGCATAGCAACATGCAAATGGATAATGGTGATGACAGAACATCGTATGGGAAAGTTCCTTAAACTCCATTGACTGGAGATAGACCAAGAAGACACTAGAAGGTCGCCGTACAAGGACTGCATTATTCTCCTCGGCGAACCCCTGTAAAAAGAGGTAGTCTCGCCTGCAAGTTGATCCGATCTTCTCAAAGTCAATAGCTCTGTAGAGCACCCATACAGCTAAACCGTCAGAATCAGGCATTCTCTTCCATAACTCGGCTTGGAATTGTGAGAAATAGATGAAGCCTAGCCAAGCCCACCATCTTCGGCTGGCATAATACTTAGGTTGTGATAGCCGGCATCTACGTGTGGTGGCAGCTCTCTCAAAGTTAGGCTCTGCCTATCCAGATCAAACTCAAGTATGACACATTGATGGTTCCTCTGAATTAACCAACAAAGGGAATTCCCAGTCAAAGTACTTGTTCCTGTTCCCATCCTATTCTGCCATTGCAGCTGCAGTGAGCTGATATTGCCCCATATCCCCGTCTCCGAGTAAAGGTATGCTGAAACTCTTTCCCTTTCTCTGTCACCGGCCATCAGGGCCACCTGGAAATGGCTAGAACGGCAGCCTTGGCCGCCGGCAGGGCGAAGCACACCCCCGTTGAAGATGGACATCTGGTCGCTGTCCAGCTCTGGTGGGGGGATCAGGCGGCGCTGCTCGCGGGCAACGGGGTCCCACACAAGTAGCCGCCTTTGGCCGAGGAAAAGGACAAGTCCGTGGCGACAGTCGATGATGTGGCCGTCATCGAGAGAAATGGAGAAGCGAGTGCCGGGGATGCGATCTGGTCGATCCAGCATTGGAATAAACGAACAGGAGCGATGTTCATGGAGGAAGAAGCCAAGGAGTGGAGGCTTGCCGTGGTGGTCGCGGAACCGGCGTTGGAATTGGGGATCGGTGACGAGGCTGCGCCAACTCTTGCAAACGAGGGAGGCCCGGGGGAGGGAGGAAGGGCGCGGCGGCAGGCGGAGGAGAATCTCCTGGAGCAGGTCCTCGTTGTCTGGCAGAGCGGTGCGGCGGCGGAGCGGTGCGGCGGCGGCGGGGAGACATCTCCCCTCTTGCGCTCATGATAGGCTTGGCAGTGCAGCTCCCTACAATGGGTTCTTTTTTTTTTTGAGATTATAGCTCCCCTCAATGGGTTTTTTGTGATTTGGTTGGTTGGACCAGAACTGGCTATCTGGCACGGCTCGGGCTAAACGGGACATGCCTGACACGCCTGTAAGAGCATGTCTAACAGAACCCTCAAAATTCTTCTCAAAAAAAAAAAACAGAACCCTCAAAAACTCGGGAGCCCCTAGTCGGCGCCTTCAGCGCCGGTTACACAACTTGGCGCCTGCATGTTTTTCGATTGGGCCGGTTTCGAATCTGGCCCATTACATGCTAACGAAAGGAAAACTTGAAAAAAGAGTAGTGGGAAAGTTGGGGTTCGAACTCAGCACCTCAAGTACCCAGACTAACGCAGCAACCACTAGACCAAGCTCTTCCTGGTGCCGTTAACAGAAAAAAGTTCTAGTTATTGCGTTCTGTAAAACGTAACTTCAATTTTAAAATCACTTGAAAAGTTCATCGGTTTTGAAAAGGTTCAACAACTTTTATTAAAAGTTCAAAAAAATTGAAAAAAGCTCATCGATTTTAAGAAAAGTTCACAAAAAAATAAAAAAAATTAACAGTTTTGAAAACAATTCATCTAATTTGACAAAAGTTCATCAAAATTTGAAAAAATAGTTCATTGAATTTGAAAAAGTTCATCAATGTTTTGAAAAAAGTTCATTGAATTTTAAAAAAAGTTCATCGAATTTGGAAAATAGTTCATCCATTTTCTTAAAAAGTTTAGAAATTTCTAAAAAGTTCATCAGTTTTGAAAAATTGTTCATCAATTTCAACGAAAGTTCATGGATCTTGGGAAAAAGGTTCACCGGTTTTGAAGAAAAACTAGGGAAAAAAATGAAAAACCGAATGTAAATGTCAAGAAAAACCACATTGTAGAAAGGAAAAAAGGAGTGAAATGAATGTTTTACACAATCGTCTGAATGGCCGAGTGGCTGGTGCGGGTTCAAAATCTGATCGCAGCACCCTTTTTTGTGAGTTTACGGAATGAAAATGGGCCGGCCCAGATTGGGGCGCTACAGGCGCCTGTTTGCAAAATACACGGTAACGGGCGCCTGCAGCGCCAAATAGGATTTGCCCAAAAACTCAACCTTCAAAATCAGTTTGAGGGTTAAGAAAATGTCGTTTTGAAGGCCGAAAATCCCTGACGCAGATCAGTGCCCTCAACCCAACCCTCAAAACAGATCTGCGCCCCGGCCTTCAAACCATCAAAACAGGACAACAACATAAATCACTCTCAAATTTGCAAATGATCATGATCACATACATGAAACAAACATGCAAATCATCATCACATAGTAAATCCCATGGACATCATAGCAAAACATACAACATGCAAATGATCATCATTATATAGTCATCGAAGACATCATTTGTCGTGTAGTTCGCCGTGCGAATTGGCCTTCGAGCACCACCTCCCGCTTCAAACACTTCCTCTCCGATCTCGGTGACATCTTCATCTTCTTCCTCTTCACCCGCCGGCTCCTCAACATGGAAGTCGAAGGAAGCAAGTGGAGGAGACCCAATGTTCACCTCTGCGTCATCGAGCAAGGCCCTATATGACACAGATGGTGCGGACATTTCATCAAACACGTCGGTCGCGGTTGGCGGCGCTGGAGCGGCCTTGCTCGGCGGTGGCGGTGGCAGTGCCGCGGTATGCTCTACCCCCCCCCCCACGCTTGCGGCTTGCAAGCTGCTTCTCCTTGCGCTTGGGAGCAGCCGCGGTGGAGGTTGTTGGCTTGGCGGGCTTCGCCGCCTTCCCCGCCGGTTTCGCCGCCTTCGCCGCGGGGGCGGGCACGGGCAGCTTGCTTGGCACGACGTGGGTGCCCGCCCACCTCCGTTTTTGGCCGATGTGGGTGGCCGCCACCATCTCCGCCACGACGGCGTCGGTCGCGATGGCCGGAGGCGGGAGGCGCGGGTCGGGCGCGGCCACGGGCGTGGGCACGGATGAAGCCCGCGGCGGATGAGCGGCGGAGGGGGTGGCCAGGGGCTGGAGGGGCTCCATGGCCGGCGGCGACTACAAGAACGGGAGGCGGCAGCGTGGATGAAGCCGGCGGCGGGGAGAGGAGGCTTGGTAATTTTCCCTCCGCGCACAGAGTTGACGAAGTGAGGGTTGGGCCTTCAACTTGCCCCAAACCCTCACTAGTGCAGGTTGGCCTCGAACTTGAGGGTTCGGCCTGGAATTTTTTTTTGAGGGTTTAGGGATTTGAGGGTACTGATCTGTGCCTTTTTTTGCTCAACCCTCAAACTGGCAGTTATTTTGAGGGTTTGACTAGTTTGAGGGCTCTGTTAGACATGCTCTAACACCCTTGTCCAGATATTCTCAAAAAAAAAACTATCCAGATCGATTTTTTTTGAGTCTTGTCCAGATCAAAATGAGGGGGATCGGTTGAGGGTAGGTGAGATACTTGGGAGAATAGGGTGAGGAACGGGAGGAATGGGATGAGTTGATTAGTTCATTTCATACAACATGTTCTCCTCAGGATCAGGACTAAGGGCAACTCCACCGCGCGACCCCAAACGGACGTCGGTTTTCTCCGGATTCTGTCCATTTGGGTAGGGATTTGGGGTTGTGTCCGGGCCTGTCCTGGGATGCGGTGGCCGTGCGCCCAGCGCGCGGCCGCATCCATTTGCCCCATCCTGTCCGCGTATATTTCTTTGCAAGTCCTTAAACTTTTTATCATTCATTTTTGGTACATGACAATACATCATCACATTTTGACTAGTAAAGCAAGGCCAAAGAAAACAAGAACCACAAGAATACATTTGAGAAGATACCCAACTTCCATAACTGCTCCCTTGAGTTGGGTTAGGGCCTTTTCGATGCACTCATTGTTGATCTGTGGAGGAGGCACGACGTTGCACCCTCCTTTCTTCTTCAAGCCAGAAGTCAACGTTGCTTCCTCACACGTAGTATCGTGCCTTGTTGCTTCTTCGCACATAGTATCGTGCCTAGCCTCTAATCTAGCAACAAGTGCACTTGTCTCATCTAAAGCCTCTAGGCTAGCTAAAAGTGCACGAACATGCAATACATTTCGCTCTATCAACATATCGATGTACTCTTCTTCCCTATACAAAAACTTGCATCCGTTCTACACAATAAAATTTAAAGTTAGCACCACTAGTCTCATCCAAGAGCATAAACCGAAGCTAAAAGAGCACATACCCCATCGTTTAAGCACTTGATGAACACCCATCCGGGATGCTCCGGCGTTGTAGACACGCAGCGCACGATCACCCTTGGGCAGTGGTCGCACTTGATGAGGGGCAACGGTGCGCCGACGAGCTTTTGGGCAAGCATCGAGCCCGGCCGGCCGCCATTCGTGTATCTGCCGGCGGGCCACCGACGATGCAGATCCGAGCGGCTAGAGGACGAGCCACTGCCTGCATGTGTCCTTGCGGCCCTGCCATGGCCTTCCGGCGAGGTTCCCGGCCAGTCCATGGCGCGGCCCGGCCTCCCACGGCCGGGCGAGCTCAAGACCGACTGGATCCGCCCCAAATCCGGCCGACGGGTGCGCAAACAAGGTGGCCGTGCTTGGGTAGCTCGGCGGCGATGAGAGGAAGGGGCTGGGCAAGTGTGTGTCCGAGTTGCACGGCTGCAATGGCACCGGGCGGCCGGCGGCGGCGAGGGGAAGAGAGGGGAAGAGTGGAGTGGATGCGGCCAGAGGGAGGGAGGGGGCAGATAGAAAAAGGCCCGTCATGTGCCACCGACGGGCAGGCCAGGGGAGGACACGCGCAGACGACCCGCGCGTCCGCGTGGTGTCCGTTTCACCCCAAAAGCGGCGCAAACTTGGGCCGGATGGGTCGAAAGCGGACACAAAGCGGACAAAAGTCCGTTTGCGCCCGTGCGCTGGGCCGTCTCGTTTGTCCCTTTTACCCCAAACGGATGGGGGCGGAGAGGATAGGGTCGCGCGGTGGAGTTGGCCTAAGTACATGACTTGCTCGGCTCTCAGCCACTCACACACATACCCTGCTACTGAGATCCATCGGTCGGTTACACAGAACTTACACACCCACTCTAGGCTTTGGGCCTACTCGACAGTCACCAAGTCTGGTTTTGCATGGCTGGTGTGACTCTCTCCCCGTCTTTAGACTACCCACGGTGAGAGTAACATAGATAGTAACATCACACATATCTAGATAAAGTAGATGATGTGGCAATCAATAAATGAAGAAAGAGAGGAAAGTATTAACATAGCTAGTTACTAGTAATATGAGTAACATCACACATATCAAGGCAAGATGTGTCTATAGCCTAATAAATGAAGTGTTGCATGTTATCATACATATGTTACTCCCCACTATGAAGGTAGTAACATAGACTAGTAACATGGGCTTGTTACTAGTCTATGTTACTACCCACTGTGGCTAGTCTTATGCCTCTTCCAATGCAAAGGTGCTTACATGAGCTGCTAAGTACATTAAACAACTTAACAACTCAACTCCCCAATGCATAGGTGCTTAGCTTGTTGTTGCTAAGCCGACTTTATTTAATGATTTAGCACATAAAATGTTTTATGCATTGGTGAACTTCTTTCATTTAAGTGGCTTGCCTAGGTTCATGTGCTTTGGCATTTGTCCTTTTTGGGGTCACCAAAGTGCTCTCTCTCCTCCTTAATTGCTATGCCATGTTATTTTTCTGCTTATGTGGCATGCTTAGCACCTGTCCATCATAGAGCACTGGAAGGGCATTTAGAACGAGCGTCCTTGCTCGGGTTTTCTTGCTCCCGGATTGGGGGTGCTGGAAAGCCTCAATGGAGCACTTCGTAGTTGTCGGGGATATACCCCGCGGTGTGACCCGGTCGGAGATATGACCCGGCTAGGACTTGGTGTTTAATTTGTGACCCGGCAGATTATAAGCCGGCAGATTGTAAGCCAGCGAACAGTTAAGCTAGATTGTAAGCCGGTGGACAGATTATAAGCCGGCAGATTGTAAGCCCGCGGACAGTTAAGCTAGATTGTAAGCCGGTGGACAGATTATAAGCCGGCAGATGGTAAGCCAGATGGTAAGCCGGAAGATGGTAAAGGTAAGCCAGATGGTAAGCCGGCAGATGGTAAGCCAGATGGTAAGCTAGAAGATGGTAAGTCAGAAGGTAAGCCAGATGGTAAGCCAAATTATAAGTTAGCGGCAGACATTAAGAAGCCCAAGACGTTAAGAAGCCCATGGTGAGAAGCCCATGGTAAGACGTCAGAATAGGTTAAGTCCTAATCCGAGTTTGACTCTACATGTAACCCGCCCCTTCAACTTATATAAGGAGGGGCGCGGCACCCCAAGAGGGGGGGGGGGTAAGAAACAAAATAATCTTTAAGGCTAGACACAATTAGGAGAGCCGGTTTACTGCGACTCCCTCATGAGCATAATGAGATCTAGCCACAAACAACATGTAGGGTTATTACCGGATGATGTTTCCCTGGGCCCAAAGCTGCCTAAATCCTTGTCTTGTGTTGCGTCTCTCGATTTTGATCAACCCCTCTCAAGCTATCACATAGATGCGTTGGCCTCACGACTAAGTCCTCGCACTAGGACATCTGTCGTGACAATTCCACGACAGTTGGCGCCCACCGTGAGGCCTGCGCACGGTGGTGTTGAGTTCTTGAAGGGATCTTTCCCAGGGTTTTGAGAAGTTTGCAATTTTTCGGATGATCTACGTGATCGATGAGTGGTTGGAACGGCGCGTTACACTGAGACGGACAGGAAATCTTCGTTGCGGCCGTTTTGTCCGGTCCGCCGAGCCGCCGCTACTGCTGCACGCCTCGATGTCTGCTTCAAGTTCCGAGGCGACTCTGGCCTCTGCCTTGACCCAGCCAAGGCCAAAACCTGCACTTACTGAAGGGACCACCTGTTCAGCCTTTCGCCTGAGACAAGTGTCTGTGGGATTCGATTCCAATGATGACGCGGTCTAAGACCGAATTGATCAATTAGTGCTGCAATCACACGCGACATAAAGATCTAGCAGAGATTACTCTAACATTGGAAGGAAAGTCGAGAAAGAAAAGAAGAAAAAAACCATGACCCGGACTGCCACGCCTCCGCCATTGTGGATTCACCGTGAGCGGCCGATCTCGCAGTTGAGCCCGCGTCCAAGCCACCGCCGCACTTTGAGCCGGCAGAACAAACCGCCCCGCTGCTGGGCCTCGCCTTGCTCTGCACCAAGCCGTAGTGGCCAAGCCGCCGCTTCCTTTCTGCGGTCGGCTCTCCCTTCTCTGCTAGTCCTCCCGTGGCCTCCTGCTCCTTTCTACGGCTGTACCCGCATCGCCTCGACGGTTCATTGAAAGCTCGGTAGCTCGCCACCACTGCCGGGTATGCATCCGCCACCGGCCACTGCGCCCGTGTGTCCGGGCTCTTCTGAGCTTGACCAGGACCTCGTCCATCGATGTACTCCGCTGCGGGAGAACCGCCCGCCTTGGAACTGCTCCGTTGACCCGTTGCGCCTCCAATGTCGCTGATTCGCGCCTCTGCTGTTGCGGGATCACACTTCCAAAACCGTCGGCGCTGCAGCGAGCCACTGTTCTCGCGGCCTTGCTTCTACTGTGAGCTACCGGCGTAACTCCTACTCATCCGCCCGGCTCACTTGCGCCGCTGCCGTCCCTCGTGCTGACGAACGCCTCCTCCTGCCGTCCCTCGTTGCTGCTTTGAGTCGCCCTCGCCTGGGTGCCCCTGCGGCCGGACCTCGCCGGGGGGCTGCTACAATAAGTCGTCGTTCGACCCGCCTCCGAGCACCAGCAAGCCATTCTTCCTCCGCCGATTGAGGTGCCTTGCGTCGGAGCCGCTGACCTACAGAAGAATATGAATTGGGGGGTGGAATGGATTATAGTCAAGGGCTGGCTAACACTGTTTTTCATCTCGGTTGTGATTCGCCTCGTGCCGGCGGTTGTGGCCGTAACCCGTCGTGCGGAGTCCAAGCGCAGCCTCAACACATCCGCGGTCAGCCGCCCTATGTTGCTGAGTTGCCATCTTGGCCTTACTCCGAGTCACTATGCCTTTGAGCCGCCGCCCTCGTCTGCCAAAGCTAGCATGGTCTGCCAAATCTTCTGCTCTGCTGCGGCCGCCGGGTCAAACGGCCGTTTTAGACAGGCCTGGCCTCCGTACTAACCGCCCCTTTTCCACTTTAGCGCACCTGCATCGCCCTCTTCTCCGGCTAGATCGTGCGCCTGCTGCCTCCAGGACCGAGACCCTCCCACGGTCTGTAAGTCGCTAGCTTGAGCCATTGCGCTAACCTGCCGTGGTTTCTCCTCGCCATTACTGGGTCTCGCCTAGGCCTCGGGCCAGGCGCCTCACTTCGTGCTGCCCTCGAGCTGCAGCAACCGCGTCCAGGTACGGCCCTGCGCCATCTCCCGCGTCGCACCGCTCCGGTTTTTCTGTGACCCGCGCGCCCGCCTCTGAGCTGCCGACGCCGGCTCACCTGCGATCCAAGTCAATGCCTACAAAATACGGCTACCACTCGGGCTCGTTGCCTAAAGCTGCCTTGCCATGAACCTCCTCAGACCAAAGTCACCGCCGTGGGCTGCCTTGACCCGCCTTTGTCGCACGGTCCAGTCACCTCTGTCGCGGCGCGTCAAACCGCCCTCGCCCCTTACGTCACTCTGCATCCAAATCGCCACCACGGCTTTGAAGACACCTCCGACGAATCGCCACGCCGTCCTGACTCACCTTTGCTACAAACCATCACGGTCTCGGGCCCGACCGCGTGTCGCCGACCTCCTCCTTTGTTAGCCGTGGACTCCGCGCCCGTCTGTGGAAGTCGCCGAACCGTGAGCCGCCACTGGTCAAGATTGCAGCAGCCGCCCCACCGGGGGGTTTCTACATCTGCGGCAGGAGATGCCCCGCTGCCTTTGCCGCAGCACGATGAGCCACCCGCTGCCCACTCCCACAGACCTGCCTGGCTCCCCTCTAAGACGCCACCGCTGTGCTGAGCCGCCAGCGGCCTCCGCTTGGCCATGCGTGAGCTGCTCACCACCTCTGCACCGTAAACCGCCTCTGCACAAACTGCGGCCACTGCTGTGGCTCACTCGGTCAGTCCGCCACAGTCACGAGGCCATTGGACGAGCCGCCTGCGGGTGACGTGCCTCCACCTATGCGTCAGCCGCCGTGCCGGGTTATGCCTATTTTCTGAGCCGCCGCCGGGCCTCCAAGTTTCAAGCCGCCACCGGATTGAGTTGCCGGCACCGCACCCTTCTGCCATGGCCTTGCCTTCACCGCGGCCGGCTCCTCATCCTGCGCCGCCTCATGCTGCCGCTGTGGTATCTCGTTGCCACACACATCTTCGTGGTGTTGTGTTGTTCCGACCGCGCTGGGCCGCCGAGTTGCCATGGCTGTGTTCAGCCACCTCTGCTCGCACTCGTAAACCGTCGCTGCCTTACAGCGCACTGAGCACCGTTTCACCGCACCTTGCATTATGCTGAGCCGCCATGATTCTCCCTTATCGTGTGTCTGCACTAGTTGGAACAATAGAAAGAAAAATCAAAGTGGATGAAGTGTGAAAAAAGAGGGGGAGGGGCAACATGACCCGGATGATATTTTCTGAGCCGCCAGGTGCCGTGTTTTAGGCCGCCACCTCTGTCATCATTGTTGTAACCATACAGCTGATACTTTTTGATAAAACATATCAGGTGAAATCCATCCGGTGAAGTTTCTATTGAGACATTCTTATTTTCTTCGAGAACAATTACTCTCGTTTTTGATTTTTTATGCAGAATTCACTATTACAAAGGAGACCATCAAGCTATGGCATTTGCCTACACCGGATGGGTCAATGGACAGGGTCAATTATAAATCGCCGAGATTCAACATATTCCAGCAATCCAATGGTCATATTATGGTCAAGCATGGAGAGCCTCAAGCCAACTCCCCAAGTAGTCTTAAGACTTGGGGGCTACAATGACATGACTCGGTAGAATTGGCCGGTCTTAGTGATTTCAAGAACCCCAGGACGTTGAAGGGGAAGATAACCCGCTCCTGGAGGTTGCTACCATATTGATGAAAAATTAAAGGCCATCAAAAAATTTCCGGCTCAAAATGAAGATTCCGGTTTAAAATCCGGCTCAAGAGACATCTCTCTCCCTTAAAGTTTTGAAGCTCTCAATATCCGGTTCCGGTTCAAAAAGAATTTATCTCTCGCAAGTTCGAGTTCTCAGAAAAATTAAAGGTTGCTAAAGAGAACTTGCTACCATGGTGCGCGGTTCAAACATGGGTATCCTGCCTTACGGCTTATCTTATCATGGTCGCTTGGGGGCTTCCTGCTCATATTTGAAGCATATCTGTGAATATCCCTCTGATCGGCTCAATGCCACATTTATGGTCACTTTGGGGGCTTCCTGCTCATATTTGAAGCATAGCTGTGAATATCCCTCTTGATCGGCGTAATGCCACATTTATGGTCACTAGGGGGCTTCCCGCTCATATTTGAAGCATAGCTGTGAATATCCCTCTTGATCGGCACAGTGCCATGTTTATGGTCACTTGGGGGCTTCCTGCTCATATTTGAAGCATAGCTGTGAATATCCCTCTTGATCGGCACAGTGCCATGTTTATGGTCACTTGGGGGCTTCCTGCTCATATTTGAAGCATAGCTGTGAATATCCCTCTTGATCGGCTCAATGCCACAAACCACTTGGGGGCTTCCTGCTCATATTTGAAGCATAGCTGTGAATATCCCTCTTGGTCCGGCTCATACGCCATGGTTACAAGGCACGTTTTCTCGATTTTCGTTCGTTATCTTTTTCTGAGCATTTTTTTGGAGTCATGTATTTACGCCATATTAACATATGGCTTGAGACAATTTAGGCCATGAAGTTTTCATCCTTATGGATCATGCTTAAACATATATGGAGTTTATTAACCAGGTCTGGCTTTGGATGTTAAGTCGGTAGTATATATTTGGATTGCGCCATTGGAATCATGCACTTATAAATCATTGGCTTATATTATTCAAATGTTTAATAGCCAACATGGCTGGATTTTTATTATGGTTATCAGTAACCAATATTATGATTGAGGTTTTCAAAGTCGCTTTAGCGCAATGGCTATCATTTATCAATGGATAAGATTTATTTTACAATGAAAGGAATAGCCCCAAGTCGCTGCAGGCTTACGACCCGGCACTTGGGGGCTACATTATTCAAGTTGAGATTACATCAAATATGCAAGTTCCATGTCAATGCTAGCATGCACCATGGCACTTGGGGGGCTAATGCAAGGTCATTTTTTACTTGCCTTATTGAAGACCCGACTCATCACATCGTAATGAGCCGGCCCTTGGGGGCTACCAATTGCTCCTGTCAAAAATTCAAGGTACACAAGCTTTAATCCATTATATTGAAGGGTCCACTGCTCAGTTGGTAGAGTATAAATCTCTTAACCTTGTGGACGTGGGTTCGAGCCCCATGGTGGGGGTTACATCATATGATGATATTTTCAATGAAGTATATATATATATATATATATATATATATATATATATATATATATATATATATATATATATAAAGTCCCAGCTCAGTATTATGTTACTGAGCCGGCCCTTGGGGGCTACACATTGTTGTTCAAGTCTACATGATCATATCTACAAAGTCCCTGCTCATTATTGCATAATGACCCGATCCTTGGGGGCTACACTGGTTGAAGTCTTTATAAACATAAGGAAATTACAAAGTCCCAGGTTGCTGCAAGCATGAAAACCCGACACTTGGGGGCTACATATGGGGAATATTTAGTTGATAACTAGTGACTGAGATGAACAACCTGGATTTCTTCAAGGTTGTGCCATTTTATTGAAGCAAGTCTTAAGCTGTTACTACGCTATATTCTTAAGACTTGGGGGCTACATGTGATATACATATAAGGGAGGTACAGTTTCAAGCTTGGTGTTAACATCAATTATGACCCGGTGCCATCAATATTTACAAGTCGGCAATTTTGGCAATGATAAACCGGCAAGTTTTTCATCTTCAAGCCGGCTGAAGATCAGATGAGTATTTCAAATACTAATATTTTTGTTAAGCATTGGGAGTTGAGTCAAATCAGTTATTCTTTACAATATTTCTCTATGAGAAACCAACTTCAGTAAATTGAGTATGAAGCTGGCCTATTGACCCAAATTTTCTAGAAGAAGGAAATGACAAGGACTTAAGAATGATCAGGTGCCGGCTTACAAGAATTCTTAACCCGGAGCATAATCTATCAAAATTGTTCTTGTGTCTGTTTTACAGGATCATTTTAACATGGATAAATCCAAATTAAACTGGGGGCTAATGTCGGGGATATACCCTACGGTGTGACCCGGCCGAAGATATGACCCGGCTGGGACTTGGTGTTTCATTGGTGACCCGGCAGATTATAAGCCGGCAGATTGTAAGACGACGGACAGTTAAGCCAGATTGTAAGCCGGTGGACAGACTATAAGCCGGCAGATGGTAAAGCAGATGGTAAGCTAGCAGATGGTAAGCCGACAGATGGTAAGACATATGGTAAGCCGGCAGATGGTAAGTCAGAAGGTAAGCCAGATGGTAAGCCGGCAGATGGTAAGTCAGATGGTAAGCCAGATGGTAAGCCGACAGATGGTAAGCCAGATGGTAAGTCAGATTGTAAGCCGACAGACGTTAAGAAGTCCAAGACGTTAAGATGCCCATGGTGAGAAGCCCATGGTAAGACATCAGAATAGGTTAAGTCCTAATCCGAGTTTGACTCTACATGTAACCCGCCCCTTCAACTTATATAAGGAGGGGCGGTGCACCCCAAGGGGGGGGGGTAAGAAGCAAAATAATCTTTAAGGCTAGACACAATTAGGAGAGCTGGTTTACAACGACTCCCTCATGAGCATAATGAGACCTAGCCACAAATAGCATGTAGGGTTGTTACCGGATGATGTTTCGCGGGGCTTGAAGCTGTCTAAACCCTTGTCTTGTGTCGTGTCTCTCGATTCCGACCAACCCCTCTCAAGGTATCACATAGATGTGTTGGCCTCACACTAAGACATCTGTCGTGACAATTCCACGACAATAGTCTTCCCATGTTGTTGCCGATGATGGTTTGTCCCATTACATGAGCATTGCACTGGGCACACGGTCCGACATGACATATTTATGTTTTTATTTTTATTTTTATTATATATCGTATATGGCCTAAAAGCAGCCCAATATGCCAAAAATGTCCCAAAAAACAGCCCAATAGGCTAAATAGTGTGCGGGCCTACGTGCCTTGTGTGCTGGCCAAAATAGCAGTTGGGCCATGTCTGGACCTAACTGTGCAGCATGCAGGCTGGCACGACACAACCCATTTACTAATCATGCCTCTATGGGGCGTATCGTGGCAGGCACACCCGTGTCGTGCCAGCCTGTTTGGCCAGCTCTGTGTTGGACTATCATGGGCTAGATTAACTATTCACGGATTGGCGACCCAACGACAGCACATGAGCTCCGCGATCTCGTGGGGGCTAGTGCGTCGTTGGTTCTTTGCATCGTCGAGACCCAGATCGCGAAGAATCGAGTGGAAAGTTTGGCGGCTTCTTTAGGTTTTCAGAGTAGTTTTGCAGTAGCTAGTAGTGGGCGGAGTGGAGGTTTAGGTATTTTGTGGAAGTCGTAAGTTACTTTGGAAATAAAAAAAATTCTCAATATCACATTGATTCTTGGGTCTCGGAACTGGGTGGGGAGCAATGGCGCCTTACCTGTTTCTATGGCGAGGCTAACAGAAGTTTGAGGTACAAAACTTGGGATACTATGAAAAGCTTGAGAGGTGAAAGCACTCTTCCGTGGTTATGCATTGGGGACTTTAATGAAATTCTGCGTCAGGAGGAGCAGACGGGTCCCAATCCACGAGATAGTACTCAAATCGAAAGGTTCAGAGAAGCGGTCGATGTTTGCAGCCTCGCCGATCTTGGTCATGATACGTCTCCGTCGTATCTATAATTTTTTATTGTTCCATGCCAATATTTTCAACTTTCATATACTTTTGGCAACTTTTTATACTATTTTTGGGACTAACATATTGATCCAGTGCCCAGTGCCAGTTCTTGTCTGTTGCATGTTTTATGCTTCACAGAAAACCAATATCAAATGGAATCCAAACGGGATAAAAACGGACAGAGAATTATTTTGGAATATTTGGGATTTTCCGGAGGAAGAATCAACGCGAAACAGTGTCCGGGGTGGCCACGAGACAGGGGGCGCGCCCTCCCCCCTGGGCTCGCCCTGTACTCTCGTGGGCCACCCATAAGGCAGCTGATGCGCTTCCTTTACCGCAAGAAAGCTAATTTTATGAGAAAAATCTGAGCGAAAGATTCACCCCAATCGGAGTTACGGATCTCTAGATATAAAGGAAACGGTGAAGGGGCAGAAATAGAGAACGCAGAAATAGAGAGATAGATCCAATCTCGGAGGGGCTCTCGCCCCTCCCAAGCCATGAGAGCCAAGGACCAGAGGGGAAACCCTTCTCCCATCTAGGGAGGAGGTCAAGGAAGAAGAAGAAGAAGAAGAAGGGGCCCTCTCTCCCCCTTGCTTTCGGTGGCGCCGGAGCGCTGCCGGGGGCCATCATCATCACCGCGATCATCACCAACATCTTCATCACCTTCCCCCTTCTATATTCAGTGGTCCACTCTCCCGCAACCCGCTGTACCCTCTACTTGAACATGGTGCTTTATGCTTCATATTATTTTCCAATGATGTGTTGCCATCCTATGATGTTTGAGTAGATTTTCGTTGTCCTATCGGTGATTGATGAATTGCTATGATTGGTTTGAGTTGCATGTTTTATTATTGGTGCTGTCCTATGGTGCCCTTCGTGTCGCGCAAGCGTGAGGGATTACCGCTGTAGGGTGTTGCAATGCGTTCATGATTTGCTTATAGTGGGTTGCGTGAGTGACTGAAACACAAACCCGAGTAAGTAGGTTGTTGCGTATGGGATAAAGAGGACTTGATACTTTAATGCTATGGTTGGGTTTTACCTTAATGATCATTAGTAGTTGCGGATGCTTGCTAGAGTTCCAATCATAAGTGCATATGATCCAAGAAGAGAAAGTATGTTAGCTTATGCCTCTCCCTCAAATAGAATTGCAATAGTGATTACCGGTCTAGTAACATAGTGAATTGCTTAGGGACAATTCCACAACTCCTACCACCACTTATCCACACTCGCTATATTTACTTTATTGTTTCTCTATCTAAACAACCCCTAGTTTATATTTAAGTGCTCTTTTTTATCTTGCAAACCTATCCAACAACACCTACAAAGTACTTCTAGTTTCATACTTGTTCTAGGTAAAGCAAACTTCAAGCGTGCGTAGAGTTGTATCAGTGGTCGATAGAACTTGAGGGAATATTTATTCTACCTTTAGCTCCTCGTTGGGTTCGACACTCTTACTTATCGAAGACTGTTGCGATCCCCTACACTTGTGGGTTATCAAGACCTTTTTCTGGCGCCGTTGCCGGGGAGTCATAGCGTGGGGTGAATATTCTCATGTGTGCTTGTTTGCTTTATGACTAAGTAATTTTTATTTTCTATTCTTAGTTGTTTTCTATCTTTAGTTATGGGTAGGAAACTATTGGGTTCTACGGTAGGGTGCGTTGACTGCAAATTAAAATTTCCTACGCGCAGAACAACCAAGAACATGCTACGGGAGATGGATCACAGATTGTTACCACTAGACGCGCAGTGCCGTGCAGTGGAAGTAGAGTTGAGGCAGCGCGTCCGTGTGGATCGTCTCCTCCTCCTCCGATCTCCCTCGAACAGCTGGTCGTCTGATCCCATGTACAAGTTCGCCGGGCGGCGCATGTGCACCGCCTCTAACGGTATCCGCGCGTGCAGGAGGAACACCGTGCGGCGGACTGCTAGGTCTGATCACACAGTCGGCAGCGAGTGGAGGTGGCTATTCGCGACACATGCAAACCCTAGTCGCAGCGCCAAAGCGATCAACCACATGAGTGTGCCACACCTCCACTTTATATAGGCGTCCGTCGAAGGCTCAACACTTGGGCCTCGCACGGACCCTAAATCCCAAAGTCTACTCGGTCACATTCCTAGTCCAGTTCGGATCACATCCGACCAGTGTCCTACGAACCGACCTCGTAGGTTCCTTCCCTTAAGCGCGCGACCCCTTAGGTTCAAGTCGGCTTGGTCACAGTTCGGATCACCTCTGACCTGCACGGTTGGTAGCGGCCTCTAGCAAGGCGCGCCGACCATCAAGCAGACTATGAAGCTGGTTAGGAGAACCTGTACAACGTGTCACACTCCTGTTCCCTTTGCCACACGATATATGTTGTCGGGCTCAAGGCGAGATTGTCATCCTTGTGCTAGCCCGACCTCTTTCTCGTTCCAGTGATACCGACCACAAACCGGATTATCTCATAATCCCTGTCGCATGGCCATGCTTATCCTGGTCGGATCACACGAGGGGCCCAGAGTATATCTCTCCTGATTGGAGGGGCAAATCCCATCTTGCTCGACCATGTCTCGCAGCATGGGACTGGACAAACCCGAAATCTACCTTTGTAACTACCCAGTCACGGAGTAGCGTTTGGTCGGCCCAAAGCAAGTCTGTCACCATCCCGAGTACATGCGTCAGCTCAGGTCTTAGGACATAGAACGTATGCTGTACTAGAGACTCACAGATGACATATCGTTGCGTCTCATAGTTGAGTCTGTCCGACTCGGACCTTATCTCGACTCGGATCTGACTACGTCGAATCCGACGAGACCTTTCCAAGTCCATATTATCCGGTTAGCATCCAATGCTCCATGGCTAGTGAGACCAAGCCATCGACCGTGTCATATGCTAGTCTAGTCGGCTGCACGTCCACACAGCCCTTTCGACTAGGGAGCTTTTAGGACAGTCATCATACAATGCATAGTCCCACAAACAAGTCACGTACTTGTTGATACACATCATTGATAATGTCCAAGGACTATCTTTATTCATAAACACATAGGAAATATCATCATACATGATTGCCTCTAGGGCATATCTCCAGCCGTCTCCCACTTGTACTAGACTCAATCAAATAGACATCGAATGCCCATAGCTCTAACATGCCCCTCATGCTTGGGTTGTGGAAGCGGCTTAGTCAACAGATCTGCAACATTTGCATCCGTGTGAATCTTGCATAACTCTACATCACCATTCTTTACGATCTTTCATATCAGGTGATATTTCCGATCTATATGTCTGACCTTGTGGTGATTCCTCGGCTCCTTGGCTTGTGCGATGGCACCAGAATTATCACAATAAAGGTCCAATGGTTTCACCGAGGATGGGAAAATACCAAGATCATCCATAAAATGCCGGATCGAAACACCTTCCTCTGTAGCTTCACAAGCCGCAATGTATTCGGCTTCTGTGGTAGAATCGGCCACCGTATCCTGCTTGGAACTCATCCAGTGCACTGCTCCTACATTCAGGACATACACGAATCCAAACTGTGATCGACAATCATCTCTATCGGTTTGGAAACTAGCATCGACGTAACCCCTTACGCCGAGCTCTTCCTCACCTCCATAAACTAGGAACATCTCTTTAGTCCTTTTCAGGTACTTCAAAATAGTCTTCACCGCTGCCCAGTGACTCTCACCTGGGTTGGCCTGGTATCTACTTGTTAGGCTTATTGCAAAAGCAACATCAGGCCATGTACATATCATGGCATACATGATGGATCCTATTGCCGAGGCATACGGAATCCTACTCATCCTACTTCGCTCATCAGATGTCGAAGGACTCTGAGTCTCGCTTAGCCTTATACCATGTGAGAGCGGCAAGAACCCTTTCTTCGCCTCACTCATGTTGAACTGCTTCAACCCTTTATCTATGTACGTGCTCTGGGTTAAGCCAAGCAGCCTCCTCGATCTATCTCTATAGATCTTAATGCCTAAAATATACACTGCCTCACCAAGGTCTTTCATCGAAAGCTTGCTATTCAATGATTCCTTGACCGAGTTTAGCATCGAAACATTGTTCCCGATCAATAATATGTCATCCACATACAAGATCAAAAACACTATCGAGCTCCCACTTAACTTCTTGTATAAACAAGAGTCCTCTTTGCTTTTGATGAAACCGAGACCAGTGACGACCTCATCAAAACGAATGTTCCAACTCCGAGATGCTTGCTTCAACCCACAAATGGATCTCTTGATCATATACACGTCCTTGGTTAAATTTCCGTGAAGGAAAGCCGTTTTGACATCCATCTGCCATATCTCGTAATCAAAATATGCAGCTATAGCTAGTATGATCCTCACGATTTCAGCATCGCTACCGGCGAGTAAGTCTCGTCATAGTTAATTCCTTGAACTGGTCAATAACCTTTAGCGACAAGCTGAGCTTTGTGGATCTGAACATTTCCATCCACATCGGTTTTCTTCTTAAAGACCCATTTGCAGCCAATGGCAGTTATGCCAGGTGGCAGATCAACCAAGTCTCAGACTTGATTCTCATCCATGGACTTTTACTCGGATCTCATGGCTTCCAGCCATGGCTCGGAATCTGGGCTCACCATCGCTTCCGCATATGTGGTTGGCTCGTCGCTTTCTAGCAACAATACATCACACACTCTGCACAATCTTTCTGACCTCCGTGGTTCCGGTGCTGCTTCCACTACAGGTTCCCTGACTGACTCTGGTATGATCTCATCACCAGCCAAGCCGTCCCTGAGTGGTTCTCGAATTTCTTCGAGTCGGACCGTCCTCTCACTGGCCTCCCGACTGAGAAACTCTTTCTCTAGGAAAACCCCGTTCCGAGCAACAAACACTTTGTTCTCTTCCCGGTTGTAGAAGCTATATCCCAAGGTTTCCCTCGGATATCCCACGAATATGCCTTTATCAGATTTAGGTGTAAGCTTGTCTGACATAATTCGCTTGACAAATGCTTCACAACCCCAAACTTTAGAAAAGACAAACTGGGACTCTTCCCAATCCACATCTCATGTGGTGTCTTGTCTACGGATTTTGATGGTACCATATTAAGTGTGAAAGCTGCAGTTTCTAGAGCGTATCCCCAAAATGACAAGGGTAAATCCGATTTGCTCATCATAGACCGGACCATGTCCAACAAGGTCCTATTCCTCCATTCTGACACGCCGTTTCTCCGTGGCGTACCCGGAGGTGCGAGCTGAGGTACTATACCCCGACTTTTCAGATGATCATCAAACTCCTGGCTCATGTACTCACCTCCACGATCAGATCGCAGAAGCTTTATAGTCTTGCCGAGCTAATTCTCAACCTCGTTCTGAAACTCTTTCAACTTTTCAAAAGTTTCCGACTTGTGCCTCGTCAAATAGATATATCCATATCTACTCAAGTTGATGAGGACATCAATACCATTGTTACACCCACAACCCCTGCTGCTATACATACTGGACCAATTACTAGAGCTCGCGCACGCCAATTAAATTACCAGGTACTTTTGTTTCTTCGTAATGATTCTAATGTTCATGAGAATATGATGCTGCCTAAATTGGATACATTTGTTTTGCTTACAAATGAAGGGCCTAGCTTGGAGAAGGATGAACATTGGAGCAAGAACAAGCATGAAGATGATGGCATGCGCAAGGGGAACAAGAACGGAGTTACAAGTGATGATTTCAGGACGTTGAAGCCACCATAATGTGTGCATGAAGCCTTGGACGAAATATACAAGATGCCACTTCATAACTTTCGTCCAGAGGCTATTCTAGGTGCCGCGTCACCTTATTACTGGGCCAGGCCCATGTATTTTCGAAATACTTCAGTATAGGCTGTTTTTAGAGTCCGTATGTGTGGGGAAACAAGAGATAGGGTTGGTTTCGGACCCCTTCCCCAAGGGACACGAAATTCCCCCCTCTTCCTCCATATATACAGCCCTTAGGGCGTCGTTTAGACTTTCGGTTTTGTTTAGACTAAAGTTCACCATAGCTGCAACTTCGCGTACTTCGTTTGTGTTCAACGACCAGACAAAGGCGTGACAGAACCCCACCTTGATCAATAAAGCTTTCCTCTTATATTCGCAATATCCAAATTGCAATCTTAGTTTCTTGCTTGTTCTTCGTTTGCCTGCAGGAAACAGACCTTTGTGGTCAGGTTGATCATGCTCCAGCATGGTCAATAACCTCTCGGAGTTGGTTTAGCGATTGCTAAGGCGCGACATCCTCGCACGTTCGTAGTCAGATCGTCAAAGTCGACTTCCTCCACAACGAAAGCCACCATCTCATCGAAAGACGGGACACCTTTGCCTCTATCACAAGTCGTCGGTAAAAGTCACGAAGTACTGATAGCCACCTCTGGCAGTTGTGCTCATTGGACCACACACATCACTGTGTATAAGCTCCAACAGCTCGGATGCCCTCTCGCAACTCTTTGCGAAAGGAGACTTAGTCATCTTGCCGAGCAAGCATGATTCACATGTCTCGAACGACCCGAAGTCGGACGAAGTTAGGAGCCCATCATCATGGAGCTTCTTCATGCGTTTCAGACTAATGTGTCCAAGCCAGCAATGCCAGAAGTATGTCGGATTTATCTCATCAGGCTTATGCCTCTTGACATTCACGTTATAGACCGGTTCCTATTCTAGATTCAATATAAATAGCCCATCAATAATGGGTGCATAGCCGTGGAACATACCATTCAAAAATATCGAACAACCATTGTCCTTTAAATTGAATTCATAACCTTGACTCATCAAACATGAGGCAGAAATAATGTTCCGACTAAGTGCAGGAATGTAATAACAATTATTCAATTCCATAATGAATCCAGAAGGAAGCTGGAGCTGCATCGTGCCGACCTCCAACGCAGCAACTCTTGCTTTGTTGCCGACCCTGATGTCAATCTCCCCTTGTGCCACACGCCTAGTTCTTACCAGCTCCTGCATCGAGTTGCAAATATGAACAACCGATCCGGTATCAAATACCCAAGAGCTACTAGGTATGTCAGCATGGTAAATGTCTATAACATATGCAACAAGTGTACCTTTGCCTGAAGCAGCATTCCTGGCCTTCTTGGCATGCTCTGCAAGCCACTTGCTACAGTTCCTCTTCCAGTCACCAGTCTCCTTGCAGTGAAAGCAAACGGTCTTCAACTCCGGTCCAGACTTTGGCGCAGCGGCGGAGGTTACCGTCTCCGTGCCCTTTGCCTTAGCCTTTTTCTTGGACCAACTCTTCTTCAACTTAGCCGATTTCTGCACCATCAACACTTGATGCATGCCTTTCTTAATATCCTGCTCTGCCACTTTGAGCATTCCATGCAATTCAGTGAGCTTCTTATCCATGCAAGGCATATGATAGTTTGAGATGAACGTCCCATAGCTAGGCGGAAGAGAATCTAGAACAGCATCAGTAGCCAGCTCATCCAAGAGCGGGAAGCCCAAACGATCCAAAGCTTGCACATATCCGATCATCTTGATCACATGTGGGCTCAATGGATCACCTTCCTTCAGCTTGCAATCCATCAAGGATCGCCAGACGTTGAACCTTTCGGTCCTAGCCTATGTCTGAAACATGCTCTTGAGACTCTCGATCATATCGTAAGCCTCAACATTTTTGAAATGCTGTTGCAAATCAGGCTCCATACAAGCCAACATCAGACACCTGATCTCCGTTGATTCATCAACGAGTTTCTGGTAGGCATTTTTAGTTGTGGCATTAGCATTATCGGCAGGTTCCTCTGGAAGTGGATCCTCTAGAACATGTTCCTTTTTATCATGCTTGAGAACAATTCTCAAATTTCTATAACAGGTGGTAAAGTTTGTTCCATTCAGTTTATCCTTTTCCAGGATTGATTTCAATGCAAAGTTGGGTTGAGCAGGTGGTGCCATTGATCCACAACAGAAAATATGCAATCACTAAGCAATGTGTTTATGTAGAGTAATTCTAGCCTAAACAGAAATACTCCCACTGAAGTCAGCATCCCTCCGCAAACTCTCAGTGATTCAGGATCCGACTAGCGCATGCGACTAGTGAGCTTTAGCATCACTGCTAGCCAACATACCTATCCGGTAAGCAACTCCTTGCTAATCGTATCTCTATACGACTCCTGTCGGTCGGGAAGGTATCTCATACCCCGGCTCTCAACCTTCTTTGCCACAAGGCCCAAAAACGTTTTGATAGCCTTGTCAAGTTAACCTGATGCAGTGCATGTCCGTGTCCAACACGAACCCTTCAGTTCAAGGAAACCCAGCAGTACCTCAATTTTATGATCCCACTACTAGACGTACTTGATGTGCGAAGGTGCAACATCGGGGATGGCAATTCACTTGATATTCATGAGGGATCATTCTACCATTCTAACATGCATAGAACCAAAGAAGCATAACAATCACATATATATAAACATATATTGTGAAATAGTATGGCTCCTTCATGGACGTTCTTCCAGGTCGGCTCCGACTCCGATGACCATCTAGGAACTCCATCTTGTTTGTCACACCGGGACGCCAAGCCACCAACCTGATCTCTATAATCCAACTACTACAACTAGTAATGAATTTTACATAGAGTCACAAGTCGACAGGCAGGTCATTATACAATATAATGACATCACTTTGGCTCCTGCCGGCTGACAAACATGACACGTAGGCCCTGTATAAATTACACACATGCATCACATACACATGAGCCATACTATTCACATCAAACCTGCAAAACAAAGATATGCATAGAATCGCATTCTACCGGTTTGTGTGTCAGATATGAAATACACGATGCTACACACGTTTTTGGAAATCACAGATCGCATCTGAACTCCATTCATGCCGAATTTTCTGATTTGACCGATCATATCGATCATCGCAAATCCGAATCGGATTTACATTTCACTATTAACCCCGATGGCGGATGACCGACCTGTAGGGGTAGATCGAGTCACGACCTCATCGATCCCGATTGACAGAAAACATAGCCTTAACGATCCCCATGTGCAGTTGATCACATCAACCGTGCACATAGCCGATCTCATCAACGACAACAGATCTCATCTGCCGCCTCCACATATCTAATATGCATACGATCTGAATCCAAATCCTATAGCAGAGGCTCTGATACCACTGTTGGGTTCTATGGTAGGGTGCGTCGACTGCAAATTAAAATTTCCTACACGCAGAACAACCAAGAACATGCTATGGGAGATGGATCACAGATTGTTACCACTAGATGCGAAGTGCCGTGCAGCCAAAGTAGAGTTGAGGCAGCGCGTCCGCGTGGATCGTCTCCTCCTCGTCCGATCTCCCTCGAACAACTGGTCGTCTGATCCCACGTACAAGTTCGCCGGAGCGGCGCAAGTGCACCACCTCTAACGGTATCCGCGCGTGCAGGAGGAACACCGTGCGATGGACTGCTAGGTCCGATCACACAGTAGGCGGTGAGTGGAGGTGGCTATTCGCAACACATGCAAACCCTAGTCGCAGCGCCGAAGTGATCAACCACATGAGTGTGCCGCACCTCCACTTTATATAGGCCTCCGTCGCAGGCTCAACACTTGGGCCTTGCACGGACCCTAAAGCCCAAAGTCTACTCGGTCACATTCCTAGTCCAGTTCGGATCACATCCGACCAGTGTCCTACGAACCAACGTCGTAGGTTCCTTCCCTTTAGCGCGTGACCCCTTAGGTTCAAGTCGGCTTGGTCATAGTTCGGATCACCTCCGACCTGCACGGTTGGTAGCGGCCTCTAGGAAGGCGTGCCGACCACCAAGCAGACTATGAAGCTGGTTAGGCAAACATGTACAACGTGTCACACTTATGTTCCCTTTGCCACACGATATATGTTGTCGGGATCAAGGCGAGATTATCATCCTTGTGCTAGCCCGACCTCTTTCTCGTTTCACTGATACCGACCACAAACCGAATTATCTCATAATCCCTATCGCATGGCCATGCTTATCCTGGTCAGATCACACGAGGGGCCCAGAGTATATCTCTCCTGATCGGAGGGGCAAATCCCATCTTGCTTGAGCATGTCTCACAACATGGGACTGGACAAACCCGAAACCTACCTTTGTAACTACCTAGTCACGGAGTAGCGTTTGGTCGGCCCAAAGCAAGTCTATCACCATCCCGAGTACATGCGTCAGCTCAGGTCTTAGGACATAGAATGTATGTTGTACTAGAGAGTCACGGATGACATATCGATGCGTCTCATAGTTGGGTCTGTCCGACTTGGACCTTATCTCGACTCGGATCCGACTATGTCGAATCCGACCAGACCTTTCCAAGTCCATATTATCCGGTTAGCATCCAATGCTCCATGGCTAGTGAGACCAAGCCATCGACCGTGTCATATGCTAGTCTAGTCGGTTGCGCGTCCACACAGCCCTTTCGACTAGGGACCTTTTAGGACAGTCATCATACAATGCATAGTCCCACAAACAAGTCACGTACTTTCTGATACACATCATTGATAATGTCCAAGGACTATCTTTATTCATAAACACATAGGAAATATCATCATACATGATTGCCTCTAGGGCATATCTCCAACACAAACGCAAAATACCAAAAAAATTAGTTGTACCTACTGAACCAGTGGTTGAAGAACCACTCAAAATCTATCACACTCCTGAAGCTTTTTACTTGGATCATCTTTGATCCCTGTGTGCTCGTGCTGAAACCCCAACTAGCTTAGTTGAGGGAAAATCTTTAGATGAGCATGCTTGTTATGTGCGACACCGTATATCTGAAAAAGGGAAACTATCATGGGATCAAATTCAACGTTTGCAATGCTATGCTTGGAATTTATGTGAAATATATGATATTACTTGTTGTTCTGAAAACCCTAAGAAACACCTTCCATACCAATGTGAGTTTTATAATGGAATCGTATCTCCGTATGCTAAGGGTGTTTATAATTACTATGATGTTCAACAAATTGAAGAATTTCTTGCTTTTAAGGGTGCTTATGAAATTGCTTCTTTGATTGAAAAGTATGATGCCACTCTTTACAAATCTGAAATTTTTGCCATACTTGAATATTGTTATGATAATTATGCTTCTAATGCCTATGTTAAACCATATATTGAGGTCTTCTCCGCTGTCCAGGAAGAGACTAATATTTTGCAGGAAGCTATGGAAGAAGAAATTGATGAAACTGTGAGCTCATTGGATGAAAAAAATGATGAGGAGAGCAAAGAACAAAAGGAGGAAGAGCGGATTGATCACCTGTGCCCACCTTCTAATGAGAGTAACTCTTCAACTCATACATTGTTTAATTCCCCTTCGTGCTTACCGAAGGATGATTGCTATGATGATTGCTATGATCCCCTTGATTCTCTTGAAATATACCTTTTTGATGATGCATGCTATGCTTGTGGCCAAGATGCCAATATGAATTATGCTTATGGAGATGAACTTGCTATAGTTCCTTATGTTAAACATGAAATTGTTGCTATTGCACCCACGCATGATAATCCTATTATCTTTTTGAATTCTCCCGACTACAGTATATCGGAGAAGTTTGCACTTAGTAAGGATTATATTGATGGGTTGCCTTTTACCACTACACATGATGATTTTGATAGATATAATATGCATGTTCTTGCTTCTCCTACTTGCAATTATTATGAGAGAGGAACTACATCTCCGCCTCTTTATGTTTCCAATATGATAAAATTGCAAGAAACTGCTTATACTATGCATTGGCCTTTACTTGGTGTGCATGAATTGTTATGTTATGACATGCCGATGCATAGGAAGAGGGTTATACTTCGTCATTACATGATATATGTTACTTTGTGCTCACTACTAAATCACAAATCATTGTTAATTAAAATTGGCTTTGATATACCTTGGGATCCGGGTGGATCCATTACTTGAGCACTATATGCCTAGCTTAATGGCTTTAGAGAAAGCGCTACCAGGGAGACAACCCGGAAGTTTTAGAGAGTCATTTATTTCTGATGAGTGCTTTTATATAGTTTAAAAACAAAGAAAATAAAGAGGGGAACCTAAAAACTTTTCAAAAAGGAAAGTGAAAGTGAGAGAGACAAGCATTGTTGAAGTGGGAGCTAGCCTTGAACTTTGTTCATGCTCACGGAAACTTTGTGAATCTTGATTACAGAAACTTTTCATCAAAAATAATTATCCCCTTGTACAATTCCATTGTATTATAAAAATAATGTGCCAAGGTTTGCCTTTAGGATGTTTACAATGCTTGTTGGTTTGTACGGTGCTGGACAAAAACTTTGGCTGTAGTGCGCGATTTTACATTTTTAACTGGAATGTCAATTGGTTCTGATTCCTTTTTCACTGTCTTTCTATACAACTTTTTTATTTTTCCTAATTTTGGTAGAATTCTTGGGATACCATAAGTATGGTGAGTGTTCAGATTGCTACAGACTGTTCTGTTTTTAACAGATTCTGTTTTTGATGCATAGTTTACTTGTTTTGATGAAACTATAAATTTATATCAGTGGATTAAGCCATGGAAAAGCTATATTACAGTAGACACAATGCAAAAACAAGATATTAATTGGTTTGCTACAGTACTTAGAGTGGTGATTTGCTTTATTATACTAACAGATCTTGCCGAGTTTTCTGTTAAAGTTTTGTGTGGATGAAGTGTCTAAGCGAGGATGTCTCGATATGAGGAAAAGGAAGAGAGGCAAGAGCTCAAGCTTGGGGATGCCGGAGGCACCCCAAGTAAATATTCAAGGTTACTCAGGCGTCCAAGCTTGGGGATTCCCCGGAAGGCATCCCATCTTTCTTCAACAAGTATCGGTATGTTTTCGTATTCGTTTCGTTCATGCGATATGTGCAAGTCTTGGAGCGTCTTTTGCATTTAGTTTTCACTTTTTTATGCACCATACTGGTATGAGATAGTCACTGGTATTTATAGAATGCTCATTGCACTTCACTTAAATATTTTGAGTATGGCTTTATAGAATGCTTCATGTGCTTCACTTATATCATTTGAAGTTTGGATTGCCTGTTTCTCTTCACATAGAAAACAGCCATTTGTAGAATGCTCTTTTGCTTCATTTATATTTGTTAGAGCGTGGGCATATCTTTCGTAGAAATAATTAAACTCTCTTGTGTCATTTATATCAATTTAGAGAGATGACAGGAATTGGTCATTCACATGGTTAGTCATAAAATCCTACATAAACTTGTAGATCGCTAAATATGATATGTTTGATTCCTTGCAATAGTTTTGTGATATAAAGGTGGTGATATTAGAGTCGTGCTAGTTGAGTAATTGTGAAATTGAGAAATACTTGTGTTGAGGTTTGCAAGTCTCGTAGCATGCACGTATGGTGAACCGTTATGTAACGAAGTTGGAGCATGAGGTGCTCTTTGATTGCTTTCCTTATGAGTGGTAGTCGGGGACGAGCGATGGTCTTTTCCTACCAATCTATCCCTCTAGGGGCATGCATAGTAGTACTTTGCTTCGAGGGCTAAGTAGACTTTTGCAATAAGTATATGAGTTCTTTATGACTAATGTGAGTCCATGGATATACGCACACCGACCCTTCCACTTTGCTAGCCTCTATTGTGCCGTGCAACTTTCGCCGGTATCATGAACCCATTATTTACCTTCCTCAAAACAGCCACCATAGCTACCTATTATGGCATTTCCATAGCCATTCCGAGATATATTGCCATGAAACTTTCCACCGTTCTATTACTATGACACGTTCCATCATTGTCATATTGCTTTGCATGATCATAAGATAGCTAGCATGATGTTTTCATGGCTTGTCCGTTTTTTATGTCATTGATATGCTAGATCATTGCACATCCCGGTACACCGCCGGAAGCATTCATATAGAGTCATATCTTTGTTCGAGAGTTGTAATATTGAGTTGTAAGTAAATAAAAGTGTGATGATCATCATTATTAGAGCATTGCCCCAGTGAGGAAAGGATGAAGGAGACTATGATTCCCCCACAAGTCGGGATGAGATTCCGGACATTATGAAAAATAAAAGAGGCCAAAGAAGCCCAAATAAAAAAGAGAGGCCAAAGAAGCCCACCAAAAAGAAAGAAAAAAATAAAAAAATGAAAAAGAAAAAGAAAAAATGAGAGAAAAAGAGAGAAGGGGCAATGTTACTATCCTTTTACCGCACTTGTGCTTCAGAGTAGCACCATGTTCTTCATAGAGAGAGCCTCCTATGCTTTCACTTTCATATACTAGTGGGAATTTTTCATTATAGAACTTGGCTTGTATATTCCAATGATGGGCTTCCTCAAAATGCCCTAGGTCTTCGTGAGCAAGCAAGTTGGATGCACACCCACTTAGTTTCTTTTGTTGAGCTTTCATATATTTATTGCTCTAGTGCATCCGTTGCATGGCAATCCCTACTCACTCACATTGATATCTATCGATGGGCATCTCCATAGCCCGTTGATACGCCTAGTTGATGCGAGACTTTCTTCTCCCAATTTTTGTCCTCACAACCACCACAATAGACCACCATAGTGCTATGTCCTTGGCTTGCGCTCATGTATTGCGTTAGAGTTGAAAAAGCTGAAGTGCGTTAAAAAGTATGAACCAATTGCTCGGCTCATCATCGGGGTTGTGCATGATGGGAGCATTTCGTGTGACGAAGATGGAGCATAGCCAGACTATATGATTTTGTAGGGATGAGCTTTCTTTGGCTAGGTTATTTCGATAAGACATAATTGCTTGGTTGGTATGCTTGAAGTATTATTGTTTTTATGTCAATTGATAGACTACTGCCTTGATCACTCGTGTCTTAATATTCATGCCATGATTAGATATTTGATCAAGATTATGCTAGGTAGCATACCACATCAAAAATTATCTTTTTTTATCATTTACCTACTCGAGAACGAGCAGGAATTAAGCTTGGGGATGCTGATACGTCTCCATCGTATCTATAATTTTTTATTGTTCCATACCAATATTCTTCAACTTTCATATACTTTTGGCAACTTTTTATACTATTATTGGGACTAACATATTGATCCAGTGCCCAGTGCCAGTTCATGTCTGTTGCATGTTTTATGTTTCACAGAAAACCAATATCAAACGGAATCCAAACGGGATAAAAACGGACAGAGAATTATTTTGGAATATTTGGGATTTTTCGGAGGAAGAATCAACGCGAAACGGTGTCCGGGGTGGCCACAAGACAGGGGGGCGCCCTCCCCCCTGGGCGTGCCCTGGACTCCCATGGGCCACCCGTAAGGCGGTTGATGCCCTTCTTTTGCCGCAAGAGAGCTAATTTTATGAGAAAAATCTGGGCGAAAGATTCACCCCAATTGGAGTTACGGATCTCCAGATATAAAGGAAACGGTGAAGGGGCAGAAACAAAGAACGCAGAAACAGAGAGATAGATCCAATCTCGGAGGGGCTCTCGCCCCTGCCAAGCCATGGGAGCCAAGAACCAGAGGGTAAACCCTTCTACCATCTAGGGAGGAGGTCAAGTAAGAAGAAGAAGAAGTGGCCCTCTCTCCCCCTTGCTTCCGGTGGCGCTGGAGCGCTGCCGGGGGCCATCATCATCACCGCGATCTTCACCAACATCTCCATCACCTTCCCCCTTCTATATTCAGTGGTCCACTCTCCCGCAACCCGCTGTAACCTCTACTTGAACATGGTGCTTGCTTCATATTATTTTCCAATGATGTGTTGCCATCCTATGATGTCTGAGTAGATTTTCGTTGTCATATCGGTGATTGATGAATTACTATGATTGGTTTGAGTTGCATGTTTTATTATTGGTGTTGTCCTATGGTGCCCTCCGTGTCACGCAAGCGTGAGAGATTACCGCTGTAGGGTGTTGCAATGCGTTCATGATTTGCTTATAGTGGGTTGCGTGAGTGACTAAAACACAAACGCGAGTAAGTAGGTTGTTGCGTATGGGATAAAGAGGACTTGATACTTTAATGCTATGGTTGGGTTTTACCTTAATGATCTTTAGTAGTTGCGGATGCTTGCTAGAGTTCCAATCATAAGTGCATATGATCCAAGAAGAGAAAGTATGTTAGCTTATGCCTCTCCCTCAAATAGAATTGCAATAGTGATTACCGGTCTAGTAACATAGTCAATTGCTTAGGGACAATTCCACAACTCCTACCACCACTTATCCACACTTGCTATATTTACTTTATTGTTTCTTTATCTAAACAGCCGCTAGTTTATATTTAAGTGCTCTTTTTTATCTTGCAAACCTATCCAACAAAACCTACAAAGTACTTCTAGTTTCATACTTGTTCTAGGTAAAGCGAACTTCAAGTGTGCGTAGAGTTGTATCGGTGGTCGATAGAACTTGAGGGAATATTTATTCTACTTTTAGCTCCTCATTGGGTTCGACACTCTTACTTATCGAAAACTGTTGCGATCCCCTACACTTGTGGGTTATCAGGTCACAAAGGGCTGGACTGGACATGGGAAAAAAGGGTGACGGGAGGACAGTTTTGTAGGGTACGCCTTTATAGATCTCTTGCCTCGCCTAGTTGGTCGAATATGTTCCCTTTTGCAAGTGTTGAGCATCTGACCGCAGTCAAGAGGGATCATAACCCAATTCTACTTATGAACGAACTCGAGGAAGGAAATATACGCCTCGGCTTGAAAAAATCATTCAGATACGAGTGTGCTTGGGAGCAGGATGATCGATTCAGAGATGTGGTGGAGTCAGCTTGGAATGGCGATGGTCCAGCAATGTCAGTCTTTGACCTCGCAACAAAACTCCACACTATGGCGAGGACTATGACTCACTGGAACAGATTCACGTTTGGATCAGTTCATCACAAGCTGTGTTCCCTAAGACGACAGCTTGCCACACTACAGACAGACCCTGTGAGATCCTGCCCTACTGCAGAAGAGAAGAGGGTAGAGGACCGCATGGTCGAGCTTGCTTACAGGGAGGAGGTCATGGCAAGGCAAAGGTCACGCATCACTTGGCTGTCTTAGGGGGATAGCAACACGAATTTTTTTCAGAGAAAGGCGAGTGCAAATACGGATCAGAATGAGTTGGCAAATATGGCCACTGAATTTTAGTCCAATTTATATACGTGTGAAGGTACTGTTGGTATAGAAGATGTTCTGTCACACATCCCAACGAGGGTGGATGGTATTATGAATGCATTTGAATGCAAGCTATAGCAAGGAGGAAGTTAAAGATGCCCTCTTTCAGATGTTTCCCACTAAGGCCCCGGGCCCAGATGGTTTACCCGCACACTTCTTTCAGAAACATTGGGATTTATGTGGTGATGAAGTCACAAGGATGATAATCAGAGTGCTTGATGGGGTAGATTCACCGGAGGAGATTAATAACACGTTCATCATTTTGATTCCCAAGATTGCAAGTCCAAAAGTTTTAGGACAATTTCGGCCAATAAGTCTTTGTAATGTGATCTATAAGATTCCTTCAAAGGTCTTAGCAAATAGGCTGAAAACTATCCTCCCTGAGATCATCTCCGAAGAGCAGTCCACTTTTGTCCCTGGGCGTCTCATTACGGATAATTTCATTACAGCCTATGAGTGCTTACACTATATGAAAACCAAGAGGGTTAAGGGCAACAAATTTTGTGCATTAAAATTTGATATGATGAAGGCATATGACCGGTTGGAATGGTCATACTTGAAGGCAGTGATGCTCAAGATGGGGTTTAGCCCCCGTTTAACAGAGACAATTATGAGGTGTGTCTCATCGGTTTCTTTCTCTGTTTTGTTTAATGGTGATAGTTTGGATGGTTTCAGGCCCACCCGAGGGTTGCGACAAGGAGATCCTATATCGCCATATCTTTTTTTGATCGCAGCCGAGGGGCTTTCCTGTTTGCTGAAAGGGGAAGGAGGTGTACGGGGTATATAAGTGGCACCCAATTCCCCTCCGATCAATCACTTACTATTTGCCAATGGCAGTCTACTCTTTTTTGAAACAAATGAGTTAAGTGTTGCACGCATAAATGATCTCTTGAGAACTTATTGCAATGCTTCAGGCCAGCGGGTTAACACGGAGGGGTTAACACAGAGAAATCGTCCATTTTCTTCAGTAAGGGTGTATCTGCTCCTACTCGAGACACCATTAAAAACACTCTTGCTATTCACACCGAATCTTTGTCCGAGAAGTATCTTGGGATACCATCGAACGTGGGCAGGGCAAAGGAGGGTTCTTTCAAATATTTGAAGGGTCGTATTCGGAAGAAATGCAAGGTTGGATGGAGAAGTGTTTATGAGGAGGACGGAACAAAGTACTTATAAAATCTGTGGCCCAATCTATTCCAACTTACTCGATGGCCTGTTTTAAGCTTCCGAAGGGGCCGTGTGACCATATTAATAAAATCATTCGCAAGTTCTGGTGGGGTTGCAAGGATGGTCAGAGGAAAACATCATAGGTCTCGTGGAGAACGATGACAAATCCGAAATTCATGGGTGGTTTGGGCTTCAGGGATATGGAGCTTTTTAATCTCGCCCTACTAGCGCGGCAAGTATGGAGGTTACTACATGATCCTGATTTGCTAAGTGCTCGTGTTCTCAAAGCAAGGTACTTCCCCGATGGTCACCTGCTGGAAGCAACCCTAGGACCTGCGCCTTCTCAGGTTTGGCATTCCCTCTTGGAGGGAAGATATGTTCTAGCTCTGGGTCTAATCAAGAGGACTGGATCGGGGCAAGACACTAATATCTGGCATGATAATTGGTTGCCGAGGGATCATAACCTGTGACCGCTCTGCGCTCGATCGATAAACCATCCATCTCTTGTCTGGATCTTGATACGTCTCCAACGTATCTATAATTTTTGATTAGTCCATGCTATTAATTACCCATTTTGGATGTTTATGGGCTTTACTTTACACTTTTATATCATTTTGGGACTAACCTACTAACCGGAGGCCCAGCCCATATTGTTTTTTTCTTGCCTATTTCAGTGTTTCGAAGAAAAGGAATATCAAACGGAGTCCAAACGGAATGAAACCTTCGGAGCGTGATTGTTGGAACGAACATGATCTGGGAGACTTGGAGTACAAGCCAGGGAAGCTTAGAGGACGCCAGGAGATAGGAGGGTGCGCCTGATGACCCACAAGTATAGGGGATCTATCATAGTCCTTTCAATAAGTAAGAGTGTCAAACCCAACAAGGAGCTGAAGGAAATGACAAGCGGTTTTCAGTAAGGTTTTCTCTGCAAGCACTGAAATTGTAGGTAACAGATAGTTTTGTGATAAGATAAATTGTAACGAGTAACAAGCAATGAAAGTAAATAAAGTGCAGCAAGGTGGCCCAATCCTTTTTGTAGCAAAGGACAAGCCTGGAAAATTTCTTATAATGAGAAAAGATCTCCCGAGGAACATGGGAATTATCGTCAAGCTAGTTTTCATCACACTCATATGATTCGCGTTCGGTACTTTGATAATTTAATATGTGGGTGGACCGGTGCTTGGGTACTACCCTTACTTGGACAAGCATCCCACTTATGACTAACCCCTATTGCAAGCATCCGCAACTACAAAAGAAGTATTAAGGTAAACCTAACCACAACATTAGACATATGGATCCAAATCAGCCCCTTACGAAGCAACGCATAAACTAGGGTTTAAGCTTTTGTCACTCTAGCAACCCATCATCTACTTATTACTTCCCAATGCCTTCCTCTAGGCCCAAATAATGGTGAAGTGTCATGTAGTCGATGTTCACATAACACCACTAGAGGAAAGACAACATACATCTCATCAAAATATCGAACGAATACCAAATTCACATGACTACTAATAGCAAGACTTCACCCATGTCCTCAGGAACAAACGTAACACTCACAAAGCATATTAATGTTCATAATTAGAGGAGTAATAATATGCATTAAGGATCTGAACATATGATCTTCCACCAAGTAAACCAATTAGCATCAACTACAAGGAGTAATCAACACTACTAGCAACCCACAGGTACCAATTTGTGGTTTTGATACAAGATTGGATACAAGAGATGAACTAGGGTTTTGATAGGAGATGGTGCTGGTGAAGATATTGATGGAGATTGACCCCCTCCCGATGAGAGGATCGTTGGTGATGACGATGGTGATGATTACCCCTCCCGGAGGGAAGTTTCCCCGGCAGAACAGCTCTGCCGGAGCTCTAGATTGGTTCCGCCAAGGTTCCGCCTCGTGGCGGCGGAGTTTAGTTCCGTAAGCTTGCCTGTGATTTTTTCCAGGGTCAAAGCCTTCATATAGCAGAAGATGGACACCGGAGGGCCACTAGGGGGCCCAGGAGACAGGGGGCGCGCCCCCACCCTCCTGACCAGGGTGTGGGCCCCCTCTGGTGTTTCTTTTGCTCAATAATTCTTATTAATTCCAAAAATAAGTTCTGTGGAGTTTCAGAATTTTTGGAGCTATGTAGAATAGGTTTCCAATATTTGCTCCTTTTCCAGCCGGAATTCCAGCTGCCGGCATTCCCCCTCTTCATGGTAAACCTTGTAAAATAAGAGAGAATAGCCATAAGTTTTGATATATAATGTGTAATAACAGCCCATAATGCAATAAATATTGATATAAAAGCATGATGCAAAATGGACGTATCAACTCCCCCAAGCTTAGACCTCGCTTGTCCTCAAGCGGAAGCCAATATCGAAAAATATGCCCACATGTTTAGAGATAGAGGTGTCGATAAAAATAAAAATACGAACATGAGGGCATCATGATCATTCTTATAACAACAACATATATAGATTTTATCATATAATTTCTTATGCTCAAGTAACAATCAATTCACAATGTCAAGTATGGTTCAGAAACTTCATTGGGAACTAACAAACTATAATCTCAGTCATTGAAGCAATTGTAATTTGTCATAACATCAGAAAGAGTCAAGAATAGAGCTTTTCAGCAAGTCCACATACTCAACTATCATGTAGTCTTCTACAATTGCTAACACTCACGCAATACTTGTGGTTATGGAGTTTCAACTGAACACTAAGAAAGATAGGGGCTTATTGTGTTGCCTCCCAATGTATTCACCTTTAGGTGATGTCAACAATAATAGTTCATGCTAACTTACATCCAATTGGATATATATATCAAGATCTTTCAAACATGAGGAGCTTGCCAAAGGATAAATGAAAAAGGGAAAGGTGAAGATCACCTTGACTCAAGCATAAAGTAAAAACATAAAACAAAAGATAGGCCCTTCACAGAGGGAAGCAGAGGTTGTCATGTGCTTTTAGGGTTGGATGCACAAAATCTTAATGCAAAAGAACGTCACTTTATATTGTCACTTGTATGTGGACCTTTATTATGCAGTCCATCGCTTTTATTGCTTCCACAACAAGATCGTACAAAGCTTATTTTCTCTGCACTAATAAGTCATACATATTTAAAGAGCAATTTTTATTGCCTGCAGCATGACAACTTACTTGAAGAATCGTACTCAATTCATAGGTAGGTATGGTGGACTCTCATGGCAAAACTGGGTTTAAGGATATTTGGAAGCACAAGTAGTATCTCTACTTGGTGCAAGGAATTTTGGCTAGCATCAGGGGGAAAGGCAAGCTCAACATGTTTGGAAGGTCAATGACAATATACTTTAACTGAGATGTGAGAAAACATAAACCATTACATTGTCTTCCTTGTCCAACATCAACTCTTTTAGCATGTCATACTTAATGAGTGCTTCACAATCATAAAAGATGTCCAAGATAGTATATTTATATGTGAACCTATCCTTCCTTATTACTTCCTATTAATTGCAACGATGACCAAAACTACGTTTGTCAACTCTCAACAACTTTTATGCCTCATACTTTCTACGTGTGAAGTCATTACTATCCATAAGATCGATATGAACTCCGTTATTCTTTCTACTTCTTCAAGATCATAGCAAGATAGCAAAGCCCTCGACTCAACACTAATCTTTATTATAGATAGCTCACGGACTCGATTACATAAAGAGATCACAAAGCAAAACTCAAAACTAATTGATACTTGAAACTTCAATCTACTAGATCAAGATACTACTAAAAGGATCGAACTAAATATAATGGTAAAGATAGGAGTGTGATGGTGATACGATACCGGGGCACCTCCCCCAAGCTTGGCAGTTGCCAAGGGGAGTGGCCATACCCATGTGATTATGTCCTCGGAGGTGGTGAAGTAGGAGTTGTTGATTATGTAGGCTTGTCGTCCATCTTCCAAGGCATAGGCTCACCATCATAGAAGGATGATCGAGTCTCCAGGATCCTTAAATCTGCAGCCAAACTCATCCTCTTGAATCTATATTCATACTCACAGTTTTGGTTTTGCAGGTCATAGATCTGGGCTTGGAGGTGCTCGATTTTCTCTTGAAGCTTGAAGATGGTCTCCCCAATGACCTTGGCATCTAGCTTGTGGTTGTTGGTGAACTCCATGATCATCATCTGGTTGGCGTTGAGTCCACGCTCCACCATCCCTTGGCACTTGAAAACTTGTTGCTCCATGGCTTCGAGCTATGTCTCCATGCTTCCGGTATGCCTTGGTCCCTCCACATCACGGATGTGCAGCACCCCCCTCACGCATCTCAATTGTTTGAGGGCGTTTCAGCACCTCCGCGAGATAGGGGTTGATAACCCTCTCGAAAAACTTGTCCTTGGGAGCGCTTGGAGATGTCATGATGCTCTAGATCTGTCAGAGAAACAGCTCGAAACGAAAATAGAGGATATTTGCGTGATACGGTGGTCAAAGCCTTCGGGAGATTATATAATGAATTTTTACCGACCAAAATACATAACGTGCAAGAAAATGGAGTCCAGGAGGCACATGAGGTGGCCACGAGACAGGGGGCGCGCCCAGGAAGGGTGGGCGCGCCCTCCACCCTCGTGGAGGCCTCGTGTCCTTCCCGGACTACTCCTTTCTTTCTAAAATTCTTAAATATTCCAAAACTGATAAAAATTGCCACTAGAATTGTTTTGGAGTCGGTTTACTTACCGTACCACATACCTATTCCTTTTCGGAGTCTAGAACATTCCGGAAAGTGTCCCTTATGTATTCCTCTGGGGTTACTGAGGGAGTCCTGGATTAGGGGGTGTCCGGATGACCGGACTATAACCTTTGGCCGGACTCATGGACTATGAAGATACAAGATTGAAGACTTCGTCCCGTGTCTGGATGGGACTTTCCTTGGCGTGGAAGGCAAGCTTGGCGATACGGATATGTAGATCTCCTCCCATTGTAACCGACTCTGTGTAACCCTAGCCCTCTCCTGTATCTATATAAACCGGAGGGTTTTAGTCCGTAGGACGAACAACAATCATACCATAGGCTAGCTTCTAGGGTTTAGCCTCTCTGATCTCGTGGTAGATCTACTCTTGTACTACCCATATCATCAGTATTAATCAAGCAGGAGTAGGGTTTTACCTCCATCGAGAGGGCCCGAACCTGGGCAAAAACATCGTGTCCCTTGTCACCTGTTACCATCCGCCTAGATGCACAGTTCGGGACCCCTACCTGAGATCCACCGGTTTTGACACTGACATTGGTGCTTTCATTGAGAGTTCCTCTGTGTTGTCATCTTTAGGCCCGATGGATCCTCCGATCATCAACAATGATGCGGTCCAGGGTGAGACTTTTCTCCGCGGACAGATCTTCGTATTCGGCAGCTTTGCACTGCGGGCCAATTCGCTTGGCCATCTGGAGCAGATCAAAAGCTACGTCCCTGGCCATCAGGTCAGATTTGGAAGTTTGAACTACACGGCTGACGTCCGCGGAGACTTGATCTTCGACGGGCTCGAGCCATAGCTGAGCGCGCCGCACTGTCACGACGGGCATGATCTAGCTCTGTCGTCGAACAGTGCCCAGGAGGCCGCACCAGTGTCCGCTCCGACCCTTAGCTCAGAGCCGACTGCGCCAATCGAGGACGGGTGGTTGGACACCGCCTCGGGGGCTGCAATCTCTACGGCGATTGAGCCAAACACCAGCCTTGTCCTCTATGAGGCCTGTGACTCCAAGGTGCCGGACTCCTCCCCGGACTCCGAACCTTCCGCGCCCCTGCCGGTCGAATCCGATTGGGCGCCGATCATGGAGTTCGCCGCCGCGGACATCTCTCAACACTCGCCCTTCGGCGACATTCTGAATTCACTAAAGTCTCTCTCTTTATCAGGAGAGCCCTGGCTGGACTATGGTCAGCAAGGATGGGATGCGGATGACGAAGAAATTCAAATCCCACCCACCACCCACTTCGTAGCCACTGTCGATGATTTAACCGACATGCTCGACTTCGACTCCAAAGACATCGACGGTATGGACGACGATGTAGGAGACGAACAGGAACCAGCGCCTATAGGGCACTGGACAACCACCTCATCTCATGATTATACATGGTGGACACACCTAAAAGAAACGACGACAGGGAACAAAGGGACGCAACGAGGGATCGTTCCCTCGAAAAGCAGTCGAAGCGGCGGCGTAAGCGCCGCTCCAAACCCCACCTCGACAGAGACAGCAGCCATACAGACCTAGCCAAAGAGCAGGGCGAACCGGCGGACGACGAACATGCCATCGAGCAACCGTCCGAACAGGGCAACTTAGGTAAACGAACCGAACAACCCGTCCCAGGTGCAGATAATAGTCCGGACGACCTCACGCCGGACAAGTTGCTGGAGCAGAAGAGCCTCCACAAAAGGCTCGTCGCCACTGCGCGTATCCTGAAAAAGCAGAAGCGGAAGCTCAAAATAGCGGAAGATGCACTCAGAATTAGATGGGGCAAAGTACTCAACACCATAGACAAATACGGCGACAGTCGCCACACAAAGAGCTATCCGAAGCGAAAATTACTGCCGGAATTTGATGAGGAGGCCCTAGAGCCTCCGCAATCAAAAAACAAGGAAGCCACTCGGTCGGATAAACAACCCCATGGCCAACATAGAACGGTAAATGGCGCCGCACACAAGCCAGCACGCGATCCGCACAAGGATTCACATCAAAAAGATGGCCCAGACAAATCTATCTATGGGCCAAGAAAGCAAGCTCTGGTAAGCAATGCAACGCAACAAGTATCCGAACATCACGGCACACCCAAATATAGGGGTGCCGCACACCCCCTATGTTTCACCGATGAGGTGCTGGACCATGAATTTCTAGCGGGATTCAAGCCCGTAAACATAGAGGCATACGACGGAACAACAGACCCTGGAGTCTGGATTGAGGATTATATCCTCCACATACACATGGCTAGATGAGATGACCTCCACGCCATAAAATACTTACCCCTCAAGCTCAAAGGGCCAGCCCGGCATTGGCTTAAAAGCCTTCCCGAAAACACCATCGGAAGTTGGGAAGAGCTCGAGGATGCTTTTCGGGAAAAATTTCAAGGGACCTATGTCCAACCTCCGGATGCAGACGGTCTAAGTCATATAACTCAACAACTCGGGGAGTCAGCCCGGAAACTCTGGAACAAATTTCTTATTAAAAAGAACCAGATAGTCGACTGTCGGACGCCGAAGCCTTAGCAGCTTTCAAATACAGCGTTCGAGATGAATGGCTCGCCAGGCACCTCGGCCAAGAAAAGCCAAGAATAATGGCCACATTAACAAGCCTCATGACCCGCTTTTGCGCAGGAGAGGATAGCTGGTTGGCAAGAAGCAGTACCAGCGACCCAAGTACATCCGAAGTTAGGGATGGAAACGGGAAACCGTGACGTAGCAAGGACCAGCACCAAACCAAGGGAAACAGCCCAAAGAGCACGACAGTCAATGCCGGATTCAAAAGCTCTCGTCAGAATCAGAAAAAGCTGCCCCTCAAGGATAACAGGGACGAGCTATCTAACCTAAACAAAATCTTGGACAAAATATGCCAAATCCACGGTACTCCCGGGAAGGCTGCAAACCTTACCCACAGAGATTGTTGGGACTTCAAGCAATCCGGCAAACTCAACACCGAACACAAGGGGCTCGACATACCAAGTGAGGACGATGACAAACCCCACAAGCAGAGCACCGGAGAACAAAACAAGTTCCCACAAGAAGTCAAAACAGTAAACTCACTTCACGTTACAAAAGGGAAAAATAGAGTGGCGCCTATAGAGATACGCGCCATACGGCCTGTCCTAGAGGAGTCCCGCCACTGGTTGTTAAAACCAATCACCTTCAACCATCAGGATTACTCTAGAAGTATTCGGAACGCAGGCTGGACTGCCTTGATATTAGATCCAATAATTGACGGACTCCACTTTACACAAGTCGTAATGGACGGTGGCAGTGGTCTAAACCTGCTATATCAGGACACAATCCGCAAAATGGGAATAAACCCAACAAAAATTCGCCATGGCAACACTTCCTTTCAAGGGGTAACGCCAGGCCCAGATACCCATTGTACGGGTTCTCTCCTGTTAGAAGTTATGTTCGGCTCCCCGGACAACTTCCGCCGCGAAAAGCTAACCTTCCACATCGCCCCATTTACAAGTAGCTATCAAGCACTATTGGGACGGGATGCTTTCGCCCGCTTTAACGCAATACCACATTATGCATCCCTTACGCTTAAAATGCCCGGTCCACGAGGCATCATCTCATTGAAGGGAAATATCGAGTGTTCCTCGAGCGCGGAAGACTGTGCGGCTGCCCTGACAGCCACACACTAAACCAGCTTCACTAATCAAAGCACCTAAACAGGTCGTTCAGACCCCGGACATGGCTAGACAAGTCCGGCCTAAACATACAAGGGCTTACTAGCCGCATACCCCCATACAAGGGGCTCCGCGCGTGTACAACAAGAGACAATAAAGCTCAATTCTGCCCATTTTCTGAATTATACTTTGTTTATTTAATATAACATAGATTTTCACACGATCTTTTTCAACTAAGTTCCTCTCTTTTACAGATGAACATCGTGCTACACCCGTCCAGGATACGGCACAATGGAGACACAGGCGCAGACGTGCAGTAGGGACCTGTTCCAAGGATTCTTTTCAGATTAAGACCCTACGTAAACCTTTTTCACTGTCTCTTGTTGATACACATCCCCCGGTTTCTTGTTATAACTGAGGAGGAGGCTGGCGTCTTGGCATGTGGCCACGTCAGAATTTTGCGCATACCTGGACACCAGGGGCTTCTTACCAAGGGCGTTGTTCAGCCCGTTTTCATAAAGACCGAATACCTTAGGGAGTGTTCGACGTCGCGAGTTTGGCCTTATATGCATCGGCTCCGAATCATGTCTTTGGTCAAATGTTGGGTTTACCCGGCTCCTGTGTTTTGCTGCCTTACGTTCCGCTCTATCGGCTAAGGCAGCACTAGGAGAACTACTGCGATTGTGCCCCGGTTCGGCCAGGCGAGCACCTTAGTAGAGAAAGCCAAAAACTGACTGTCATGATATAGCATGAGACTGGTCAACCACTCGACGACCCGCCAGAATCTTTAGGATTCCTCCGCATTATTCCCAGCCAGGCACACACCCGCCCTGAATTCGGGTGAGCGCGGTGCCCCTAGGGGCTATATAGTAGCCCCACAGTCAAACTCCTATGGCTAAGTGAAAGTATTAAAGCATTATAGTCCGGTTTCCTAGTTCGTTGCGCTATCACCTCCTTAATAGGACCAAGACATTGGATCAAGTGTGAAAATGCGCCTTCCGCGAAACCCCCCGCATTATATGCGTGGGGGCTGAAGCCGAAGACTGCCATCTTTCAGGTTATATACACATACCCATTAACGGCCGCACAGGAGGTATTCTAATTCTTGAAGGCACAAGTATAAAAAGCTTTTATATTCCATCGAAACATTGTTTTACAATAATACATGTTATTCGAACATAACATCCTTCGAGCATTGCGTCTCTATTAAACGAGCGCCTTGCAGAACTTCCTGAAAATAGTGCTTGGCAGGTACTCGGCTCTCGTCCGAATCTTGGGATGCAATAGCAATGGCCTTCATCTCCGCCCAGTATGTCTTGACACGGGCAAGAGCCATCTGCGTACCCTCTATGCACACTGACCTCTTCATTGCATTAATATGCGGCACCGCACCGAGGAACTGCTGCACCAAGCTAAAATAACTCTTCGGCTCGGGCCTTTTCGGCCACAGATGACTCACGACATACTTCATGGCGAGTCCGGATAACCTATTCAGCTCCGCCCATGCGGCCAAACGATCAGTTAATGGAAGTGGGCGCTCTGGATTGTGGAACTGCGACCAAAAAAGCTTTTCCACTTCGTGGTCCTTTTGATCGCGGAAGTGTTTGGCCGCATTCGCAGCACTCGCCGCCAAGTCCAGATAAGTGTTCGCCGCACTCCACTGCCGGTCCAACGGAGCATATTTAAGATCCCCAAACTTCATCCGCAGCATAAAGGGCTTTCCAACCGTGATATCTCCGGCCTGACGTAGCTCCTCCTTCCTAGCTCTCATCGCAGAGTGAGTATCCTTGGCCTCGGTAGTAACCTTCTCTAGGTCCTTCTGTCTCACCGATCTTCTTTTTCAAGAAGCTTGAAGCGGTCGGCAGCATTCTTCAACTTTACAGCCATCTTGGCCATTTCCTTCTTGCTTTGGCAGTGAGCAGCCTGTTCAGTTTTCATCTCTTCAGCAGCCTTTAAGGCAGCCGCATCGCTTTTCCTGGCCTGCTCCTTGGCTCGGGCAAGTTCCGCCCGAAGGTTCTCCATGGCAGCGGCACCATCTGTATCAAGCACACATGTTGTAAGGTACGGGCATCAAGCTCCTCTTACCAGGTGTCTTCGGAGAAATTACATACCTTGTGCCTCGTCCAGCCGCTTGTTGACAAGCGCGATGTCGGCATCTGCCACGTCAAGTTACCGCTTTAGCTCGGCAAATTCATCAGTCCGGCTAGCCACCGGTCACTTCGCCACCTACATAGGAAAGGCGACATATTATACCTGGGATTATGATCCTCGGCGCGCCATCATTTTTGACAACGCACAGAGTCTCAGGGGCTACTATCTATACAGGGCGCATCTTATATATGCGGATCTGTCAAAAGGTACATCATTTCGTGTACCTCAAAACCTGTCAGTAAACTCCCGACGGCCTCGTACAACCCGCTCTCCGCGGATGAAATCCTTCCAATCACCGTATCCATCAATGCATGGTGTGCTTCTGAGATAGACGCTCGCCCGAGCAGATCCTTCAGCTCCTCCGACCGTGCACCGGGCGGTGCCGGACTCATCCGATAGCCTTTTTCGAAGGCCGGACATGGAGGGCCTTGGGGGGCCATACGACTGCCTTCAGGCCCTGCCAGATTCATAGAAACCCTCCGTGACGACACCTCAGGGTCGCCCGCCTTGCAAGGCAGTACGGCAGGGGGAGGCGTTCCGCTCTCCATCATCTCCGGACGAAGATCCCCTGAAGATGAGCTCAGCTGAGAAGGGCTGAGATCCGAACTACAAGGTAAAATTTCGGTTATCTTCCTCAAAAATAGAACAGGGATGCCTCTCATTTTTAAACCCCCCTCTTTACTTACGGCTCGGTGGAGAGCTGATCCCCTTGGAGGTGCAATGCGACCGAGGCACCCCCCGGCGCCGGACCCTCTGACAAAGATTTCTTCCCCCGCGTTGAGACCATGGCCTCCGGGTCTTCAGAGGCGGTCCTCTTCTTCCCCTGGTTAGAGGAATTCTCGATTCCTCCATTCCCGGCAGCCTCCTTCGGGGAGGCGGTAGCTTCCATGTTCCCCTCTTCGCCTTCTTCCAAAGGCGCAACCTCCAGCATCCTGGTTAACACGGGATCCGGCATAGTCTCAAGGAGGGGGGCGGGACACCTGATTAGCTTTGCTTTCGCTATCCACTCATTGAAAGTGCTAGTTATCGACTAGAGGGGGGGTGAATAGGCGATTTTTAGGAAAGTCTTCAAAACATGGAAGTTTCGAAGACAAACGATAGAAACAACCTAATTGATATGCAACGGAAGATAAACTACAACAAGCAAGCCATAATCAAGTATGCAATAGCATTAACGTTTGAAGATTAATAGCAGCTAGGTAGTAGGATCAGGATGGAAGATAGTATGAAGCCAATCAACAATAGTAGTCAAGCAATGAAGTCAATCGGATAAAACAATAAGCAATGACTTCATGAAGACAAACTTAAAGTAAAGGAGGGAAGAGATAGAACCAGTTGCTCGTTGAGGACACAGGATTTGTTGGACCAGTTCCAGTTGCTGTGACAACTGTACGTCTGGTTAGGGAGGCTGAGATTTAACTCAGAAGACCGTGTCTTCACCTTATTCCCCTTGAGCTAAGGTCACTTAGTCCTCGCCCAATCACTCTGGTAAGTCTTCAAGGGAGACTTCCAAACCTTCACAGACTTCGTTCACTCGGCAATCCACAATGACTCTTGGATGCTCAGAACGCGACGCCTAACCGGCTGGAGGATACACAGTCCTCAAGTGTAATAAGTCTTCAGGTCACATAGACAGAAAGACTTCAGTGATGCCTAACACTCTTTGGCTCTGGGTGTTTGGGCTTTGTCCTCGCAAGGATTTCTCTCTCTCAAATGCTTCGAGGTGGGTTGCTCTCAAACGACAAAAGCCGTATACAAACTCTGAGAAGCCACCAATTTATGGTGTAGGGGGTGGGCTATTTATAGCCACTAGGCAACCCAACCTGATTTGTCCAAAATGACCCTGGGTCACTAAGGAACTGACATCTGTTCCAACGGTCAGATTTCAAACACACACGACAACTTTACTTGGGCTACAAGCAAAGCTGACTCATCCAACTCTGGATAAGATTTTCTCTCATTGTCTTCGCTCGAAGACATAGGATTTGGGTTGAGCATCACTTCAGTTACTCTGACTTAGTTCACTTGGACCCCACTTAACAGTACGGTGGTTCCTATGACTCAACAAAGAAGAAAGGAAACGACGAAACCACACAGTCTTCGCGCTCCATTGTCTTCACGTAATGTCTTCTCATGTCATAGTCTCCAATATGAATATCTTCTCATACCACCATTGTCTTCAATGTCTTCATACACTTTTAGGGGTCATCTCCGGTAGGTAAACCGAATCAATGAGGGACACTACCTGCGTTATCCTGCAATTCTGACAAACGCATTAGTCCCTCAACCAACTTTGTCGTCAATACTCCAAAACCCACTAGGGGTGGCACTAGATGCACTTACAATCTCCCCCTTTTTGGTGATTGATGACAAACTGGTTGAAGTTTTCAACGGGGATAAAGTATGTGAAATTGTAAGGATAGGAATTGTCTTCATAAGTAGCAAGGGCTCCCCCTGAAGATGTGCATATTAATAATTTGCTTTTGGATTGCAAATGCACATGGCAGGTTGTACTTATGGAGATCCACTTCAACTTATGAAGATAATTCATGATGCATGAAATGATATAACAAGTAGAATGACATGCATAATGAAAAATGGACGTCTGCAGGATGATCTAAGTGCGGAAGTTATCATCGCATCAGAGTAAAGCAAACTCGTAGCAGAAGTAGTAAAAGACCATCAAGTTTAGGTGTTACAACTCAAAGAACCAAATGTATCAAAATGCAAGAGTTGTAAGCACGCATCAAAATATAATGCAACCGCCCATATGAACCCGCTTGAAGACTATCAACTCATACGCTTCTCCCCCTTTTGTCAGTAATGACCAAAAAGGTTTGAAGACATAGAGCATCTACTCGTCTTCTTGATGAGTAGGTGAAGCAGTATGGTTGTTGTCGTTGGGTGGCGGTGCAGAGGAACTTGGTGCAGTGTCGATGCGCGCAGTAGTTGGAGGTGGTGAAGTAGCATCATCTTCATCATCGATCACTCTGGCATTAACTGTTGCCGCGGAGGAGGAATATTCAGAGTCTTCAAGAGATGGAGTTCTTCGTAAGACAGCATTCCGTGGAGGAGTGGAGTCAAACTGAAATCTTTCATTGAAGCCATCGTCTTGAAGATCTGCTTCAGCACTAAGCAGGGTCAAACTCTTCCATGATCTCTGGCAAGTTTCATGAGCAACAAACGCATTCTTGGTGGCAAGGTTGCGAATGCGATTAACATCCACCAAGAGGCTTTGCATCTGTCTCTTGAGCCAAAAGTGATGTTTATCCTGTTTCTGATGAAGGGCCACAAGAAGTTCTCGGTCATTGAGAACGCGAGAACGCTTGCGAGGCCTTTGGGCAATGGTGCTTTCAGTGGCTTCAGTGGGTGCTCTGTGAGGCAGACGAGTGTTACCAGCAAATGGATAGATTCGTGTTGCTGCTGGAACACCTTCAATAGGCTGAGTGAAGCTTTGGTGCTCAGCATTCTTAAGACAAAGAGGCTTCTTGGCAGGGTCAGAATATATAGCATCAACTGACATATCAACTTCTGGTAGAAATATTATATGATTGCGAGCAGAGGGTTGATAGTTGACAGTAGAGTGTCGCTTTATGAGGCGCATGACCCATGGAGCATAAAACTTCAGACCAAAGAGATCAGAACCGGAGGCAGCAAGTTGTCTTATGAAGAATTCCTGAGTGTTGAAGCTGATGCCATTGAGAATATAGAAGACCAAAGTCTTCATAGTTCCTTCAAGCTTGGCCGCTGATGAGTGTCCCTTGACTGGCCATAGAGTTCGCCTGATGATGTGATATATGGTTCGAGGCAGATACTCAAGGTCTTTAACAAAGAAATGTGTGGGATATTCAGCGTCAGATGGCAAAGGCTTCATCATACTCAGCATCTGGCTCATATTGGGTTCTGGCTTATGAAAGATGCTCTCTACAGCATTGCGGTGTAGCTGACAGTCAGGTTCATACAGTTCTCCAGGAGTGGCTAGCCCTGTAAGCTCGATGATGTCCATAGCTTTGGCTTCATGATGAATATTTCTAGTCATCCACTCGAGAACCCATGTCTTGATGTCTCTGTTGTAGCCGGGAATGTGCAGAGTGGCATAGAATTGAAGCAATAGCTCTTCATTCCAATGTTCTTTGTCTGTCACAAAGTGGAGCAGACCAGCATCTCGAAAGCAATCAAGTGCTTCTTCTAAGCATGGCAGTCCAGCAATGGCTTCAGTGTCAAGGCGCATATGAGGGAAAATGCGCCCTTGATCATATAACACACATGAGTAATAGCTTCTCTGTTGACAGCTCCAGAACCGATCTGATGCAATTCTTGGCTTCGTGTAGGGGTTCTTCGAGCTTTCAAAGAATGTGTTGTGGCTCTTGAAGCCATTAGCATTGAAGGACCCGAGGGAGTTGGCAGTACCTGGAAACCTGGGCAACCTGGGCTTTGGCTTCTGCACATGAGGCCTATGATCAATATGATAGTCAAACTGCGGTCCTGAGGCAGAGGGTGGAGGTACCAGAACGGGCCATCGGACAGTAGTGAGCTGACCATGACTGTATGCTTGCTCAATTGTGTGAGGCCTTGGAGGCGGAATAGGAGCAGAGGCAACATCGGAGGCAGGCTGCACGACAGGTGCTTCAGGAGCAGTTGTCATGTTGACTTCAGGTGCAGCATCCTCATTGGCTTCGGATGCAGCATCCTCATTGACTTCAGGTGCAACATCCTCATTGACTTCAGGTTCAGTAGCCATATTTGCTTCAGGCATAGTTAGTGTAGGCTCCACATTAGCATCAGCCATGACTACGTCACTGGCTGTATTGACGTTGGTGGTGGCAGCCTCAACATTTTCAGCCTCCACTTGAGGAGCTGGAGGGTCAGACACAAACACGTTCAGACCATGAACTGCTTCTTCTTGAATGGGGGGAGTAGAGACACGTTCTTCTTGACGCTCTTCATCGGCTGATGCAGCCGGATTGTCTTCAGCAGCATGTGCTTCAGACTCGGAGACATTCACAGTTGGAGCAGGTTCGGAAAGTACTTGCCGTGAAACAGGTGAACGTTGCACTTCTCCTTCTAGAACACTCGACAGAGGGACTTCAGGCCTTTGTCCTCTGCGAAGATGTTCAGAGCTGGCTTCACTTTAGGAGATGGAGTTGGCTGAGCCTGAAAGTCTTCATCCTCTTCTTGCACGTTGGGGGTAGCTTGTTGTTGTTGTAGGGGAGTACTGGGGAAGTCTTGTTCTTGTTGGCGATCAGCCCATGAATCATCCTGTGCAATTGGTGTCAGAGGACGACCAATGCTAATGAGTTCGCTGTTCGTACGAACAGGCGATGATACCACATTGTATTCGATCTGAGGAAGAACTTCATCATCTTCAACATTGTCATGATGACCAATGTCTTCAGCAGCGGTGGGTTCAGCTGCTGGAATATCTTCAGCTTCAGGAGCCTCTGTGGAAGCAGGCTCATGCACAGTCATGTGAAGTTCTTGGGATGCAGATGCAGGATGAATCACTGAGAGGGGTTCAACAAAAAGGGGCTCTGTGGGAGCAGCCCGATTCTTCTTGGTCTTGCGCTTCTTCTTGGAGGGAGCAGCACCAGAGGCTTCAGTATTCTTCCTCTTTCTAGCTTCTGCCTCTGCAGCCCTTGTTTTCTTCTGTTCAGAAGCGGTTGTGGTGACCTTTGGCTTCGAGCCAGTCATGCTACTTGGGAAGATAATACGTGGAGCTTCTTGGCTTGAAGGCACAGGCTGATCAGCAGGAAACTTCTTCTTTTTCTTTGCAGCCATTCTGGGGTCAATGCCAAGACGGCCAAGTGACTTGCGCTTCTCAGCCTCATTGTAGGCAAGCACACACTTATCAGCCAAACTCTTCATGCGCTCATGAGAGCCTTGAGCTTCTTGGCGCTTCTTTTGAAAAGCTTCTTTAAGCTCATGCAGCATGACCTTAAAGTTTCTGACATCTTGAACACTAAGCTTGGCCACATGCTTCTTGAATTGAGCCTTCTCATAATCAATCTTGTGCTTGAGCTCAACAATTCTCTAAGCGAGAGCCAGCTCAGAAGCAATGGCGCCATTGAAAGAGACGCTGAGGCCAATTGGAAGCTGTAAATCTTCAAAGCTGACATTTGGGGTGTCGAACCACTCATCAATGAAATTGTGGATGATGGCCACATCAAAGAGAGGCAAGTTGTTGAAGATTTCTGCTTCTTCATTGCTCTTTATCAGCTGCTCAAGAGCATCATCCGCAAGATCTTCATCACTTGATAGATCAATGGGTTCTTCACCTAGAATAGCAGCAGGAGTCAGAGCTTGATTAGCACGCATGCTTTTTCTTCTCCGTCCTCTTGGAGATACGGGATTGATCTTCAGACTGTACACTGGCTTCCGGAGGTGCAGTGGACAATGGCTTCACACGAGAAGCTTTTGGTGGTACGGGTTTAGAAGCCTTTAGCTTCTTTTGCTTCTGTGGTTTCGAAGGAGGAGCTGGGGCTTCATCATAATCAGCATCATTGTCAGAATGATCCACTTTGTCACCTTGTACCAAGATGTAGGAGATGAGGCCATCAAGGTTTGCAAAGGGGCCAATTCTATTTTCTTCAGCTTCACGAGTCCCATCCTCACGGGGAGCAGAGGGACCAGGATTGAAGTCCAACCCCCATGACTTCTTGTTTTCCTTTGCCGAAGCCACAGCAAACTGGAAGTTGCGCTTGAAGCGATTGTCGTCGCGACACCAGAGTAAAGATGATGGGTCGGCTTCTTCAGGCTGTGGCCCACAGACCATGCAAGGATAGAATTCTTGCTCAATGGCTTCAGCTCTGTTCTTGGGTTGAAGGCCTCGATAGAGAATATCGCCCCAAGGACTCTTGATAGCATTTTTCTCTGCATATTCCTTGGTGATGAACTTGTACTTGAACCATTCTTCAGCCCAATAGCGTCGAATCCATTGGATTCGTGTCTTGCACTGATGATAAGTCTCTTCAGGGTCTGTCTTGTACAATTCTGCTAGGTCATCAGGCAGATCTTTGGATGTTCCTCCTCTGCGCTGTCTGCCACCCTTCCTTGCTGATTTTTCTGCAACCATGAACTTCAAGCTGAATGGCTTCAATATGTTCAGAGGCTTCAGAGATTTACGCTTGCTGGTCAAGCAGGAACTGGCTTTAGGAGAATTGATATGATGATGTAAGTATTCTGCAAACGAATGCAGACTATGAGAACCAAGGGATTCTCCCACGGACATGTACCTGTGACAGCATTAGAGATGCGAGGGAAGGGGAAGAGGTCATATGCATTCTCAGAAGATTTTGAAGATAAATCAGTTTGAAGACATTGACCTCATGATGTGAAGACATTCACTTATATGTGGTGAGTTGGTTCCAGATTTGTACCAATCCGTGAATAAGTACAAGTGAGGAATCAAACTAGATAGGAAACCTAAGTGAATAGACTAGGCATTATGAGATGCAGATAGAATAGATCTAACATTTAGTAGGCATAAACCACTTTCAGTAAGTAGGATGAATCTATGAAGATCAAAAAGGTGGTAAAAATAGAGTTATAATTACCGCACGAAGAACTGCTAGATGGGAAGAATGAGAGACCGAGCAGTTCAGCCCACCGTGCCCTAACTTGGCGACGGAGGAAACCTACGGCGACGGCGGAGAGAAAGATGTCCGCGGCCGGTGTGAGGACGGCGTCGGAGAAGTCGCGGCAGCTAAGCGCTTCGTCACCGGCGTCATCGAGAGCTAGCGGTGGCGCTAGGGTTTTGACGGAGGTGGAGAGGTGGAAGAAGGATTTCTTTACCGCAGGGGACACATATTTATAAGTAGGTGTGCAGCACAGCGCAATTACGCAGGTGCCCCTAACTGTTCACATCCGTGGGGTACGTGGCAAGCATGCAACATATTTAGAATTGTCCCACGTTCCCATGCCCGCCAGGTATGTCGGATGTTCGTTCCGGCTTCTCCGGATATCGACAATTAAGATGATTCATTTAAATAGAACTTGATGTTTGTCTCTGTGTCTTCTGCTGACAAGGATGCAGAGAAGACATTCGACAGTTTCAATAGAATGCATATGATTTGGACAGATAGAGTTTGAGATAGTAAGCAGTGAGAGATTAGGGTCCGATCACATTCACTTAGTTCAAAAGATTCAACAGTGAAGACATAGCTATAAGTGAATGTTGTAGAGGACAGAACGCTAGTATATATATATATATATATATATATATATATATATATATATATATATGCAATCAAATCACTATAGCGAAGAAAAATCACGAAGGTAAATTGAAACTGAAGACAAACCAAATGCGCAATCTTTGCAAAATAACGCCATGAGTGAAACACTTCAAACAGAGAAATTTGGTGGTGGCGTTACCCATCGTATAGGAAGTATTAGACCCAGACACGGCGCACAATTATCGTGGCGCTCCGAAGTCAAATTCCATGTTAATGTATTCACACTCAGAGTGTAAATCTTCATTGATTGAAGATATACATTACTTTGTGTGTTGCACATCTAAGTCATCAACATGCATAAGTGTTAGGATGTGTGCCTGATCACAGGACATTCGAGGATTCCAAGATATTTAGCTCACACCGTAACTTGCAAAACCTTTTCTCGTCCAAGGGCTTTGTGAAGATATCTGACAGTTGCTCTTCAGTGTTGACGTGCATGATATCTATATCTTTCTTCATAACATGATCTCTAAGAAAGTGATGACGTATTTCAATGTGCTTTGTCTTCGAATGCTGGACTGGATTATTGGCAATCTTGATGGCACTTTCGTTGTCGCAGAAGAGAGGGACTTGCTTCAAATCGATGCCATAGTCCTTGAGAGTTTGCTTCATCCACAGAAGCTGAGCACAACAAGATCCAGCAGCAATGTATTCAGATTCAGCAGTTGAGAGTGACACACAGTTCTGCTTCTTTGAAGACCAACAGACAAGTGATCGACCAAGAAAATGACATGTGCCTGATGTAGACTTGTGATCCACTTTGTCACCAGCATAATCAGCATCCGAGAATCCAACCAGATCAAACCTTGAGCCCTTTGGATACCATAATCCTAGTGTTGGGGTGTAAGCCAAATATCGAAGAATTCGCTTCACAGTTAAGTGATGCGATTCCTTCGGTGCCGCTTGGAATCGAGCACACATGCAAACACTAAGCATAATATCTGGCCTAGATGCACATAAATAAAGCAAAGAACCAATCATGGAGCGGTATACCTTTTGATCGAACTCTTTACCATTGTCGTCGGGACCAAGATGGTGCTTGGCTGGCATTGGCGTCGTGTAGCCTTTGCAGTCTTCCATTCCAAACTTCTTCAGACAATCTTTGAGGTATTTTTCTTGAGATATGAAGATGCCATTTCGTTACTGACGAATTTGAAGACCAAGGAAGAACTTCAGCTCTCCCATCATGGACATTTGATATTGCTCTTGCATCATGTACCCAAACTCAGCACTGTACTTCTGGTTGGTGCAGCCGAAGATTATGTCATCCACATATATTTGGCACACAAACAGTTCACCATCATATGTCTTCGTGAAGAGTGTGGGATCGAGAGATCCAGGTTTGAAGTCTTTGCTCTTCAGGAAGTCTTTGATTGTATCATACCAGGCACGAGGAGCTTGTTTGAGGCCATACAGTGCTTTGTTCAGTTTGTACACCATATCAGGATGTTTTGGATCTTCAAAGCCAGGTGGTTGTGCAACATATACTTCTTCTTCAATCTTGCCATTTAGAAATACACTCTTTACATCCATTTGATATAGCAAGATGTTGTGATGATTAGCATAGGCTAGCAGTATGCGAATAGCTTCAAGCCTTGCAACAGGAGCAAATGTTTTATCGAAGTCAATTCCTTCAACTTGAGTATATCCTTGAGCCACAAGACGAGCTTTGTTTTTGACGACTTGACCATGCTCATCTTGCTTGTTTCGATATATCCACTTTGTTCCAATAATGTTATGCTTGCGAGGGTCAGGTCGCTTGACAAGTTCCCAAACATTATTTAGCTTGAACTATTGAAGTTCTTCTTGCATGGCTTGAATCCATTCAGGTTCCATACAAGCTTCAGCAACTTTCTTGGGTTCTGGAATTGACACAAATGAAAAATGCCCACAGAAATTTGCTAGTTATGTTGCTCTTGAGCGAGTGAGCGGACCAGGTGCATTGATGCTGTCAATAATCTTCTCTATTTGAACTTCATTTGCAACACGAGGATGAACAGGACGAAGATTCTGCTCTGGCTGATCATTGTCATCATTGAGAGAATTGTCTTCGGTCTGAGCATTGTCTTCAGGTTGATTTGGTGTAGAGATGATAAGTTCCTCTTCAGGCTGTGCTTCAGAGGGCATGATCTCACCAGTTCCCATCAACTTGATAGATTCACAGGAAGGAGCTTCATCAAGTGTACTTGGCAGAATTTCTCTTTGTGACCCATTGGTTTCATCAAATCGCACATCCATTGTTTCAACAATTTTGTAGTGGAAGAGGTTGAAGACTCTGTAAGAGTGCGAATCCTTTCCATAGCCAAGCATGAAGCCTTCGTGAGCTTTGGGTTCAAATTTTGACTTGTGATGGGGATCCTTGATCCAACATCTAGCACCAAAGACTCTGAAGTAGCTGACATTTGGCTTCTTGCCATTGAGGAGCTCATAGGATGTTTTGCCCAGAAGCTTATGGATGTAGACACGGTTGATGATGTGACAAGCTGTATCAATGGCTTCAGGCCAGAACTTTCTTGGTGTCTTGTACTCGTCAAGCATTGTTCGAGCCATCTCGATGAGGGTTCTGTTCTTACGCTCTACAATGTCATTTTGCTGAGGTGTGTATGGAGCAGAAAACTCATGAGTGATTCCCATTGTATCCAGATAAAGATCAAGCCCGGTGTTCTTGAATTCAGTGCCGTTATCACTTCTGATATGCTTGATCTTGACACCATAGTTGTTCATTGCTCGATTGGCGAATCGTCTGAAGACATCTTGTACTTTAGTCTTGTAGAGAATTATGTGCACCCATGTGTATCTTGAGTAGTCATCAACAATGACGAAGCCATAGAGACACGCCGTTGTTGTGAGGGTGGAGTAGTGGGTAGGTCCAAATAAGTCCATGTGAAGCAACTCAAAGGGTTGAGATGTTGTCATGATTGTCTTCGAGGGATGCTTGGCCCTTGTCATCTTTCCAGCTTCGCAGGCACCACATAGATGATCTTTCTTGAACTTGACACCTTCGATGCCTATGACATGCTTCTTTTGACGAGAGTATGCAAGTTCCTCATGCCAGCGTGCCCCATCCTTCGATGCCAGAGCCAGCATTCTGAAGCTTTAGCAAGAAGACATACGGCAAGTTTTGGACCTGCTGAGAAATCTACCATGTATAGATCACCTTTCCTATACCCTTCAAAGACTAGAGATTTGTCAGATTCCATTAGTACAAGGCAACGATATTTTCGAAATATCACAATCATGTTTAAGTCACAAACATTGAGACAGACATTAAGTTGAATCCAAGCGATTCAACAAGCATCACTTTATCCATGTGTTGATCCCTTGAGATTACAACTCTACCTAGACCCAATACTCTGCCTTTACCAGTGTCAGCAAATGTGATTTTACTTTTGTCGGATGGACGTAAGGTTGAGTCCATGAGAAGACTTTGATCACCAGTCATATAATTAGTGCATCCACTGTCAATAATCCATTCTGAAGCTTTTGGTGACATGCCCTACAATGCAGTTAGGAGGATAGGCTTCACAAGGTATGTTGTGAAGCATAAGCATTTTACACACACATGGATTATCACAGTTTAGATCAAGATTAGCACACAGTATGACAGACAGGAGATTCATATGTGGAATTTATAGTAAGTCATTTTATCATGCGTCCCTTTATGTTTTAGGTCCCCAGCAATTGTATAGGACGCCATTGATTGCTGGCTGGAGACCACATTCTGCAAAAGAGAGTTAGTTCTTCTTCACCACCCACATTTTCAGGGGTGGCTTAGAAGCAATGAGTCTAAGTGCAGCATCTGAGAATTTCGGCTTTGAAGCCCTAGCAAATAGCCTTGCAGGAGATGAATGATACTCATGTGAATAAGCAGAGAAGTTCTTAGTTCTGTGAACATATCGATTTGAAGACACACGCTCATATTCATGAGTCTGAGTATGATTTCCCTGCAAAACATTGGCGTTAGGGTGACTCAAGTGAGTCCTGTGTTCGCAAGTAGCCGTTGGACCATATGATGCCTTTGGTCTGGGGTTTGTCTTCTTCACTGGTGGTGTCATGATGACATTCACTGGAAGATTCTCAAGACAGCTTTTGGGTACCCAGATCTTCTTCATAGGAGGTCCATTCCTGCAGTTAGTACCAATATACCTGGCAAACACTTCACCATTCTGGTTTTTGAACAGTTTATAGTTTGCATCAAAGGATTCATCAATAATAATAGGATTAGCACAGGTAAATCCAGATAAAGTGGATGGATCCACTAAAGGTTCCTTTGCAGCAACCCATGTGGTTTTGGGATACTTCTCAGGCTTCCAGTAGGAACCATCAGCATTCATTTTCCTCTCGAACCCAACACCCTCTTTCCTAGGGTTTCGGTTCAGAATCTGCTTTTTGAGGACATCGCAGAGAATCTGATGTCCCTTCAAACCTTTGTACATCCCTGTTTCAAGCAATGTCTTCAACCTAGCATTTTCATCAGCAATACTAGTGGTATCCTCCGCAGAGGGGTTAGCAACCACATCAGTAGTTGAAGACAATGAAACAGCAGCAGCAGTGGAACATTTAGCAACAGATATAGCGTTATTACGCTCAATGCATTTTAAACATGGTGGTTTGAATCCATCCTGAGCGGGACTGATCTGTTGAGCGCGAAGTGACTCATTCTCTGCTTGAAGATCTTCATGAGTCGCTTTCAATTTCTCAAGCTCTTGCTTCCTTTGAAGATAATCATAGGAGAGCTTTTCATATGTGGTTGAGAGCGTATCATGAAGATTTTCAAGTTCTTGGTACTTAGCATGAAGATTTTTTATGTCTTCTACTAAGGATTGTGAACGTGTCATTTCCGCGTCCAACAGGTCATCGCTTTTGTCTAACAGTTTTTGAGTATGTTCCATAGCCCTTTGTTGTTCAGTTGCAATTTTAGCAAGTGTTTTGTAGCTGGGTTTGGATTCACAATCAGAGTCATCTTCACTTGAAGTTTGAAAGTAAGCATCGCGAGATTTTACCTTGGCACCACGTGCCATGAAGCAGTAGGTGGGAGAAGAATCGTCTTTGTCATTAGCTTCAGCGTTGCTGTGGACGTCATTGTCTTCAGTGTTGAAGATGGACTTGGCGACATAGGCTGTGGCTAGAGCCAGACTTGCAACGCTAGGGCCAGACTCCTCACCAGACTCCACCTCTGCCTCCTCCGAAGCAGACTCCTCCTCTGAATCCATTTCCTTGCCAACAAAAGCACGAGCCTTGCCAGATGAGCTCTTCTTGTATGATGAAGACTTCGAAGAAGATTTTGAGGATTTCTTCTTCTTCTTGTCATCAGAGTCATATTCCTTGCTCTTCTTCTTCTTCTTCTCATTGTCCCATTATGGACACTCAGATATGTAGTGACCAGGTTTCTTGCATTTGTGGCAGGTTCTCTTCTTGTTGTCATGAGTGGAAGCTTCATCATTTCTTGAGCTGGATCATGAAGACTTTCTGAAGCCCTTCTTCTTGGTGAACCTCTAGAACTTCTTCACAATCATGGCAAGTTCCTTTCCAATGTCTTCAGGATCATCAAAACCGCAGTCAGATTCTTCTTCTTCAGATGAGGAAACAGCTTTTGCCTTCAAAGCACGAGTTCGGCCATAGTTGGGGCCATAAATATCTCTTTTCTCAGAAAGCTGGAACTCATGTGTTTTGAGCCTCTCAAGTATATCAGACGGATCGAGTGTCTTGAAGTCAGGATGTTCTTGTATCATGAGGTCAAGGGTGTCAAAAGAGGTGTCAAGTGATCTCAGCAGTGTCTTGACAATTTCATGCTTGGTGATCTCAATGGCGCCGAGAGCCTGAAGCTCATTTGTGATGTCGGTGAGGCGATCAAACGTGAGCTGGACATTTTCATTGTCGTTTCTCTTGAAGCGATTGAAGAGATTGTGAAGAACACTGATCCTCTGGTCTCTCTGGGTAGAGACGCCTTCATTGACCTTGGACAGCCAGTCCCAGACTAGCTTTGGCGTTTCCAGAGCACTCACACGGCCATACTGTCCTTTGGTCAGATGACCACAGATGATGTTCTTTGCAGTCGAGTCCAATTGAATGAACTTCTTGACATCAGTGGGGGTGACACCTTCACCAGTTTTGGGAACGCCGTTCTTGACGACATACCAGAGGTCGACATCAATGGCTTCAAGATGCATGCGCATCTTGTTCTTCTAGTAGGGATATTCAGTTCCATCGAACACGGGGCAAGCAGCGGAGACCTTGATTATCCCTGTAGTCGACATAGCTAAACTCCAGGTGGTTAAACCGAATCACACAGAACAAGGGAGTACCTTGCTCTGATACCAATTGAAAGTGCTAGTTATCGACTAGAGGGGGGTGAATAGGCGATTTTTAGGAAAGTCTTCAAAACATGGAAGTTTCGAAGACAAACGATAGAAACAACCTAATTGATATGTAGCGGAAGATAAACTACAACAAGCAAGCCATAATCAAGTATGCAATAGCATTAACGTTTGAAGATTAATAGTAGCTAGGTAGTAGGATCAGGATGGAAGATAGTATGAAGCCAATCAACAATAGTAGTCAAGCAATGAAGTCAATCGGATAAAACAATAAGCAATGACTTCATGAAGACAAACTTAAAGTAAAGGAGGGAAGAGATAGAACCAGTTGCTCGTTGAGGACACAGGATTTGTTGGACCAGTTCCAATTGCTGTGACAACTGTACGTCTGGTTAGGGAGGCTGAGATTTAACTCAGAAGACCGTGTCTTCACCTTATTCCCCTTGAGCTAAGGTCACTTAGTCCTCGCCCAATCACTCTGGTAAGTCTTCAAGGGAGACTTCCAAACCTTCACAGACTTCGTTCACTCGGCAATCCACAATGACTCTTGGATGCTCAGAACGCGACGCCTAACCGGCTGGAGGATACACAGTCCTCAAGTGTAATAAGTCTTCAGGTCACACAGACAGAGAGACTTCAGTGATGCCTAACACTCTTTGGCTCTGGGTGTTTGGGCTTTGTCCTCGCAAGGATTTCTCTCTCTCTCAAATGCTTCGAGGCGGGTTGCTCTCAAACGACAAAAGCCGTATACAAACTCTGAGCAGCCACCAATTTATGGTGTAGCGGGTGGGCTATTTATAGCCACCAGGCAACCCGACCTGATTTGTCCAAAATGACCCTGGGTCACTAAGGAACTGACACGTGTTCCAACGGTCAGATTTCAAACACACACGACAACTTTACTTGGGCTACAAGCAAAGCTGACTCATCCAACTCTGGATAAGATTTTCTCTCATTGTCTTCGCTCGAAGATATAGGATTTGGGTTGAGCATCACTTCAGTCACTTTGACTTAGTTCACTTGGACCCCACTTAACAGTACGGTGGTTCCTATGACTCAACAAAGAAGAAAGGAAACGACGAAACCACACAGTCTTCGCGCTCCATTGTCTTCACGTAATGTCTTCTCATGTCATAGTCTTCAATATGAATATCTTCTCATACCACCATTGTCTTCAATGTCTTCATACATTTTTAGGGGTCATCTCCGGTAGGTAAACCGAATCAATGAGGGACACTACCTGCGTTATCCTGCAATTCTCACAAACGCATTAGTCCCTCAACCAACTTTGTCGTCAATACTCCAAAACCAACTAGGGGTGGCACTAGATGCACTTACACTCATGTTTAAGGGACAACTCTTTTAAGGGCAATTTTATGATAAATATACTGATAGCGTGTCCGGGTATAGGGCTACTTACTTGAGTATCCGGGCAATTGCAGCTCAGACCTGCGTCCTCAGACGAGTCCGGACACATTGTTTGTGATCCGAAGAACAATTTGTACATCTCCATGGGCGTCGCGCCCACAAAATGTTGGAGGGCTCGTGGTCCTTCCGGGTTAAACTCCCACAGGCGGAGGGGGCGACGTTTGCAGGGCAGGATGCGGCGAATCAACATAACCTGAGTCACTACGGCCAGATTGATATCTCTTTCTAGGAGATCTCGAACGCGGCCCTGCAACAAGGTCACGTCCTTGGACGGCTCCCAGTTAAGCCCTTTATTGACCCATGACGCTAGCTGTAGTGGGGGACCCGAGCAAAAGGCAGGTGGCGCCACCCATTTGGTGCCCCTGGGAGTTGTGATATAAAACCACTCTCGTTGCCATAAGCTGAACTCCTCTTGAAAAGAGCCCTCAGGCCATGGAGCATCGGCATTCTTGCTTATAACAGCACCTCCGCACTCTGCGTGCTACCCCTCGATCATCTTCGGCTCTACTTTGAAGGTCTTAAGCCACAATCCGAAGTGAGGAGTAATATGGAGGAAGGCCTCACACACGACGATGAACGATGAGATATGGAGGATGGACTCCGGAGCTAAGTCGTGAAATTCCAGCCCGTAATAAAACATGAGCCCCCTCACCAAGGGGTCCGTCGGGAAGCCTAGCCCCTGAAGGAAGTGAGACGCAAACACCACGCTCTCACCAGGCTTGGGAGTGGGAATAACCTGCCCTTGAGCAGGCAGCCTATGCGAGATTTCGCCGGTTAGATACCTGGCATCTCTTAGCTTTAGCACGTCTTCTTCCGTAACGGAGGAAGACATCCACCGGCCTTGAAGGTCGGATCCGGACATCATCGGAGGTCCGAAGCGCCTGAATCTGGAGCTTTGGGTGTTGGAACTCAAGGTGAGAGGCGGATTTGATTGAGATTGAAAGAAATGAGTCGAGCCTTGGTCTCTTTATAAAGAGGTTGAATATCAAGAGCCCTCCCCGTGACCGTTTGGGACTCGCCTTCGATTGAGGAGACATACCAACAGGCACGATTGGGTTACCCACGCCCGTATTGGTGAGAATCTCGGGATAAGGGGACACGATCTCTGCTTTGACAAGACGTGTCAAGGAAACTGCCTCGCTAAACGCACTGAGGTGGGACAGTAAAACGATTCGAATGAAGGCTTGGCCGTGGCGTGATGTCATGCTGCGGAATACGTCAGCAGATTAGATTTGTGCAAATATTATTCTCTCTACGGTGGTATGTGGAACTTGTTTTGCAGAGCCGGACACTATCCTTGTGTTCAAAATCTTCTATGAAGTATTCAGGGGAGGAACCCGCCTTGCAATGCCGAAGACAATCTGCGCACCAGACTCGTCGTCATTGAAGCCTGGTTCAGGGGCTATTGAGGGAGTCCTGGATTAGGGGGTGTCCGGATGACCGGACTATAACCTTTGGTCGGACTCCTGGACTATGAAGATACAAGATTGAAGACTTCGTCCTGTGTCCGGATGGGACTTTCCTTGGCGTGGAAGGCAAGCTTGGCGATACGGATATGTAGATCTCCTCCCATTGTAACCGACTCTATGTAACCCTAGCCCTCTCCGATGTCTATATAAACCGGAGGGTTTTAGTCCGTAGGACGAACAACAATCATACCATAGGCTAGCTTCTAGGGTTTAGCCTCTCTGATCTCGTGGTAGATCTACTGTTGTACTACCCATATCATCAATATTAATCAAGCATGAGTAGGGTTTTACCTCCATCGAGAGGGCCCGAACCTGGGTAAAAACATCGTTTCCCTTGTCTCCTATTACCATCCGCCTAGACGCACAGTTCGGGACCCCCTACCTGAGATCCGCCGGTTTTGACACCGACAGTTACGGTTTCAACAATATTAGTTTCAACATTGATAGGATTACCTGAGATATAATGTTTAATTCTTTGACCTTTCACCACCATCGGACTTGTGCCTTCGAACTTGTTGATTTTTATGGCACCGGAACAATAGACCTCCTCGATAAAGTAAGGACCTTCCCATTTAGAGAGAAGTTTTCCTGCAAAAAATCTTAAACGAGAGTTGAATAATAACACATAATCACCTACGTTAAACTCACACTTTTGTATCCTTTTATCATGCCAGCGTTTGACTTTTTCTTTGAATAGCTTGGCATTCTCATAGGCTTGGGTTCTCCATTCATCAAGTGAGCTAATATCAAATAACCTCTTCTCACCAGCAAGTTTGAAGTCATAGTTGAGCTCTTTAATAGCCCAATATGCTTTATGTTCAAGTTCAAGAGGTAAGTGACAAGCTTTTCCATAAACCATTTTATACGGAGACATACACATAGGATTTTTGTATGTAGTTCTATAGGCCCATAATGCATCATCAAGTTTCTTGGACCAATTCTTTCTAGATCTATTCACAGTCTTTTGCAAAATTAATTTGAGCTCTCTATTGCTCAACTCTACTTGACCACTAGACTGCGGGTGATAAGGAGATGCGATTCTATGATTAACATCATACTTAGCAAGCATCTTACGGAAAGCACCATGAATAAAATGTGAACCACCATCAGTCATAAGATATCTAGGGACTCCAAACCTCGGAAAAATAACTTCTTTAAGCATTTTAATAGAAGTGTTATGATCAGCACTACTAGTTGGAATAGCTTCTACCCACTTAGTAACGTAATCAACAACAACTAAAATATGTGTGTAACCATTAGAGGCAGGAAAAGGTCCCATATAATCAAAGCCCCAAATGTCAAACGGTTCAATAACAAGAGAATAATTCATAGGCATTTCTTGACATCTACTAATGTTACCAATTCTTTGACATTCATCACAAGATAAGACAAACTTACGAGCATCTTTGAAGAGAGTAGGCCAATAAAAACCGGATTGCAATACCTTATGTGCAGTTCTATCTCCAGCGTGGTGCCCTCCATAGGATTCAGAGTGACACTTGCATAGGATCTGTTCCTGTTCATGCTCAGGTACACAACGTCTAATAACACCATCTACTCCTTTATAAAGGTGTGGGTCATCCCAGAAGTAATGTCTTAAATCATAAAAGAACTTTTTCTCTTGCTGGTATGTGAAACTAGGTGGTATAAATTTAGCAACAATGTAACTAGCATAATCAGCATACCAAGGAGCAGTACGAGAAGCATTAACGACCGCTAATTGTTCATCAGGAAAGCTATCATCAATAGGCAGTGGGTCAACAAGAACATTCTCTAACCTAGACAAGTTGTCTGCAACGGGGTTCTCAGCTCTCTTTCTATCAATAACCTGCAAATCAAATTCTTGGAGCAAGAGAACCCATCTAATAAGTCTAGACTTAGCATCTTTCTTTTCCATAAGATATTTAATAGCAGCATGATCAGTGTGAATAGTAACTTTGGAATCAACAATATAGGGTCTAAACTCATCACATGCAAACACAACTGCTAAGAACTCTTTTTCAGTAGTAGCATAATTTCTCTGGGCAGTATCAAGAGTTTTACTAGCATACTGGATAACATTCAATTTCTTATCAACTCTTTGCCCTAGAACAGCACCTACAGCACAATAACTAGCATCACACATAATTTCAAAGGGTAAATTCCAATCAGGTGGCTGAACAATAGGTGAAGTGATCAAAGCTTTCTTAAGTATTTCAAATGCTTCTACACAATCATCATCAAAGACAAAAGGAATATCTTTTTGCAATAAATTAGTCAGAGGCCTAGAGATTTTAGAAAAGTCCTTAATGAACCTCCTATAAAAACCGGCATGACCAAGGAAACTTCTTATACCTTTTATGTCCTTGGGACATGGCATCTTTTCAATAGCATCAACTTTAGCTTTATCAACTTCAATACCTCTCTCAAAAATCTTATGCCCCAAGACAATGCCTTCATTAACCATAAAGTGGCACTTTTCCCAACTCAAGACGAGACTAGTGTCTTCGCATCTCTGTGAAACTCGATCAAGGTTGCTCAAGCAATCATCAAAAGAGGATCCATAGACGGAGAAATCATCCATGAATACCTCACAAATCTTTTCACAGAAGTCAGAGAATATAGCCATCATACATCTTTGGAAGGTAGCAGGTGCATTACATAAACCAAAAGGCATACGTCTATAAGCAAAAGTAACGAAAGGGTAAGTAAAAGTAGTTTTAGATTGATCCTTCGCTGATACAGGTATTTGAGAGAAACCAGAATAACCATCTAGAAAGCAGAAATGTGTGTGTTTGGACAGTCTTTCTAGCATTTGATCGATAAAAGGTAAAGGGTAATGATCTTTCTTTGTAGCTTTATTTAATTTACGGAAATCAATTACCATCCTATAACCTGTAATAATTCTTTGTGGGATCAATTCATCTTTATCATTAGGAACAACGGTAATACCTCCCTTTTTAGGAACACAATGGACAGGGCTTACCCAATCACTATCTGCAACGGGATAAATTATACCTGCCTCAAGGAGCTTTAGTATCTCCTTTCTTACCACTTCTTTCATCTTAGGATTCAGTCGTTGTTGAGGATCTCTAAATGGTTTGGCATCATCCTCCAAATTAAATTTTTGTTGGCATAACGTGGGACTAATGCCCTTGAGATCATCCAGATATATCCAATAGCAGCATGGTGCTTCTTCAGAGTTTTCAATAATCTTTCTTCTTCTTGCTCTGAAAGGTTAGCACTAATAATAACATGATATATTTTCTTTTCATCAAGATAAGGATACTTAAGATTATCAGGTAATGGTTTGAGTTCAAACACGGGATCACCCTTGGGTGGAGGGGGATCCCCTAGAATTCCAACGGGTAGGTTGTGTTTCAGCATATGTTCCTGTTGAAGGAACACTTTATCTATTTCCCTTCTTTCCTTCATAAACATATCATTTTCATGGTCTAGCAAATATTGTTCTAACGGATTAGTAGGAGGCACGGCAATAGAAGCAAGACCAATAATCTCATCCTTACTAGCTGATTCTATATCATGAGGTTGTCTATGAAACCTAGCAAAATTAAACTCATGAGACATACCCTCTAAGCCAATTGTAACAGTATCCTTTTCACAATCAATCCTAACATTAACTGTACTCAAGAAGGGTCTACAAAAAATAATGGGACAAAAGTCATCTTGTGGGGAGCTAAGAACAAAAAAATCAGCAGGATATTTAACCTTCCCACACAAGACTTCAACATCTCTAACAATCCCAATTGGTGAAATAGTATCTCTATTGGCAAGTTTGATAGTAACATCAATACCTTCCAATTCAATGGGTGCAATATCATGCATAACTTCTTTATATAAGTCATAGGGTATTGCACTAGCACTAGCACCCATATCACATAAGCCATGCTAACAATGATCTCCTATTTTAACAGAAATAACAGGCATGCCTACCATAGTTTTATGTATCTTAGTATCTGGTCTAACAATATTAGCAGTCTCACCATAGAAATAAATAACATGCCCATCTGAATTATCATCCAAGAGATCTTTAACCATAGCAATACTAGGTTCAACTTCAATTTGCTCAGGAGCTGTATAAGTCCTAGTATTACTCTTATGAACAACAGTCGAAGTTTTAGCATGATCCTTTATCCTAACAGGAAACGGAGGTTTCTCAACATAAGTAGTAGGAACAATAGGATCACTATAGGTGACAGTATTTTCTTCAACTGTAATAGGTGAAACTACTTTTACTTCAATGGGAGGATTATATTTAAACCACTTCTCCTTAGGGAGATCAACGTGAGTAGCAAAAGATTCACAGAAAGAAGCTACTATCTCAGAGTCAAGTCAATATTTAGTGCTAAATCCACGAAAAGCATCGGTATTCATAAAAGATTTAACACAATCAAACTTAGGTGTCATACCTGACTCCTTACCATCGTCGGAACCCCAATCTTCAGAGTTGCGTTTAATTCTTTCCAATAAGTCCCATTTGAATTCAATATTCTTCAGCATATAAGAACTAGCACATGAAGTATCGAGCATGTTGTGATCATTGAGAGAAAGCCGAGCATAAATTTTTTGAATAATCATTTCTCTGGAGAGCTCATGATTGGGGCATAAATATAACATTGACTTAAGACTCCCCCAAGCTTGAGCGATGCTTTCTCCTTTGCGAGGCCAAAAATTATATATGTAATTACGATCATGATGAACAAGATGCATAGGATAGAACTTCTGGTGAAATTCCAACTTCAATCGTTTATAATTCCAAGATCCCGTATCATCACATAGCCTATACCATGTCAATGCATCTCCCTTTAAAGATAAAGGGAAGACCTTCCTTTTGACAACATCATCGGGAATACCTGCAAGCTTAAATAATCCACAAACTTCATCCACAAAGATAAGGTGTAAATCGGGATGCAATGTTCCATCTCCTGCAAAGGGCTTAGCTAGCAGTTTCTCTATCATACCCGAAGGAATATCAAAGTAAATATTTTCAATAGGTTCAGTAGGTTGAGGAGCAACTCTTTGCTCTTCTGGTTCGGGTGAAGATTGTTGGGGAATGTAGCAGAAATTCAATTTTTTCTACGCATCACCAAGATCAATCTATGGAGAGACTAGCAATGAGAGAGAGAGGGAGTGCATCTTCATACCCTTGAAGATCGCTAAGCGGAAGCGTTACAAGAACGCGGTCGGTGGAGTCGTTCACGAAGCGATTCAGATCGCGGCCGAATCCAATCTAAGCACCGAACAACTGTGCCTCCGCGTTCAACACATGTACAACCCGGGGACGTCTCCTCCTTCTTGATCCAGCAAGGGGAGAGGAGAAGTTGAGGGAGAACTCCGACAGCACGACGGCATGGTGATGATGGAGCTCGTGGTTCTCCGGCAGGGCTTTGCCAAGCACTACGTAGGAAGAGGAGGTGTTGGGGGAGGGAGACGGCTGCGCTAGGGGAAGGGTGCGGCTGCCCTCTCTCTCCCTCACTATATATATAGGGGAAGGGAGGAGGGAGAGGCGCCCTAGGGTTCCCTAGGGGAGGGGTGGCGGCCACAGGGGAAACCCTAGATGGGTTTGGGCGCCCCCACCCCCTAGGAAACTTGCCCCCCAAGCCGGGAGGGGCGGCTGCCCTAGGGGTGGCGCCCCCACCTCTCCTGGTTACGTGAGATGGGGTGGGAGGGGCGCTCAGCCCCTTAGTGGGCTGATGTGCCCTCTCCCCTTGGCCCATAAGGCCCCCCAACGCTTGCTGGGGCCTCTGAAACCCCTTTTGGACACGCTGGTCATCACCTGGTACCCCCGGAACAATTCCGGACTCCAATACCCTTCGTCCAATATACCGATCTTCACCTCTGGACCATTCCGGAGCTCCTCGTCATGTCCGGGATCTCATCCGGGACACCGAACAACCTTGGTAGCCACATACTATTTCCCATAACAACTCTAGCGTCACCGAACCTTAAGTGTGTAGACCCTACGGGTTCGGGAACCATGCAGACATGACCGAGACGTTCTCCGGTCATTAACCAACAGCGGGATCTGGATACCCATGTTGGATCCCACATGTTCCACGATGATATCATCGGATGAACCACTATGTCAAGGATTCAAGCAACCCCGTATGCAATTCCTTTTGTTAATCGGTATGTTACTTGCCCGATATTCGATCGTCGGTATCCCAATACCTCGTTCAATCTCGTTGCCGGCAAGTCACTTTACTCATTCCGTAATGCATGATCCCGTGACTAACTACTTAGTCACATTGAGCTCATTATGATGATGCATTAATGAGTGGGCCCAGAGATACCACTCCGTCATACGGAGTGACAAATCCCAGTCTCGATTCGTGCCAACCCAACAAACACTTTCGGAGATACCTGTAGTGCACCTTTATAGTCACCCAGTTACGTTGTGACGTTTGGTACACCCAAAGCACTCCTACGGTATCAGGGAGTTACACAATCTCATGGTCTAAGGAAATGATACTTGACATTAGAAAAGCTTTAGCAAACGAACTACATGATCTTGTGCTATGCTTAGGATTGGGTCTTGTCCATCACATCATTCTCCTAACGATGTGATTCCATTATCAATGACATCCAATGTCCATGGTCAGGAAACCATAACCATCAATTGATCAACGAGCTAGTCAACTAGAGGCTCACTAGGGACATGTTGTGGTCTATGTATTCACACATGTATTACAGTTTCCAGTCAATAAAATTATAGCATGAACAATAGACAATTATCATGAACAAGGAAATACAATAATAACCATTTTATTATTGCATCTAGGGCATATTTCCAACAAAGATACCCCGAACAAGCCCTCAAAGGATTAGTTTCCATAGTAATAAGTGACAGAAAATTTCAGCACACTATATAAATGTTTCCTTACCAAGTTCCACTCACCAAAAGTGCTACGCTCCCCGGCAACGGCGCCAGAAAAGAGTCTTGATGATCCACAAGTATAGGGGATCTATCATAGTCCTTTCAATAAGTAAGAGTGTCAAACCCAACAAGGAGCTGAAGGAAATGACAAGCGGTTTTCAGTAAGGTTTTCTCTGCAAGCACTGAAATTGTAGGTAACAGATAGTTTTGTGATAAGATAAATTGTAACGAGTAACAAGCAATGAAAGTAAATAAAGTGCAGCAAGGTGGCCCAATCCTTTTTGTAGCAAAGGACAAGCCTGGACAATTTCTTATAATGAGAAAAGAGCTCCCGAGGAACATGGGAATTATCGTCAAGCTAGTTTTCATCACACTCATATGATTCGCGTTCGGTACTTTGATAATTTAATATGTGGGTGGACCGGTGCTTGGGTACTACCCTTACTTGGACAAGCATCCCACTTATGATTAACCCCTATTGCAAGCATCCGCAACTACAAAAGAAGTATTAAGGTAAACCTAACCACAACATTAGACATATAGATCCAAATCAGCCCCTTACGAAGCAACGCATAAACTAGGGTTTAAGCTTTTGTCACTCTAGCAACCCATCATCTACTTATTACTTCCCAATGCCTTCCTCTAGGCCCAAATAATGGTGAAGTGTCATGTAGTCGACGTTCACATAACACCACTAGAGGAAAGACAACATACATCTCATCAAAATATCGAACGAATACCAAATTCACATGACTACTAATAGCAAGACTTCACCCATGTCCTTGGGAACAAACGTAACTACTCACAAAGCATATTAATGTTCATAATCAGAGGAGTAATAATATGCATTAAGGATCTGAACATATGATCTTCCACCAAGTAAACTAATTAGCATCAACTACAAGGAGTAATCAACACTACTAGCAACCCATAGGTACCAATTTGTGGTTTTGATACAAGATTGGATACAAGAGATGAACTAGGGTTTTGAGAGGAGATGGTGCTGGTGAAGATGTTGATGGAGATTGACCCCCTCCCGATGAGAGGATCGTTGGTGATGACGATGGTGATGATTTCCCCCTCCCGGAGGGAAGTTTCCCCGGCAGAACAGCTCTGCCGGAGCTCTAGATTGGTTCCGCCAAGGTTCTGCCTCGTGGCGGCGGAGTTTCGTCTCGTAAGCTTGCCTCTGATTTTTTTTCCAGGGTAAAAGCCTTCATATAGCAGAAGATGGACACCGGAGGGCCACCAGGGGGCCCAGGAGACAGGGGCGCGCCCAGTAGGGGCGGGCGCGCCCCCCACCCTCCTAGCCAGGGTGTGGGCCCCCTCTGGTGTTTCTTTCGCTCAATAATTCTTATTAATTCCAAAAATAAGTTCTGTGTTGTTTTAGGATTTTTGGAGCTGTGCAGAATAGGTTTCCAATATTTGCTCCTTTTCCAGCCAGAATTCCAACTGTCGGCATTCCCCCTCTTCATGGTAAACCTTGTAAAATAAGAGAGAATAGCCATAAGTATTGATATATAATGTGTAATAACAACCCATAATGTAATAAATATTGATATAAAAGCATGATGCAAAATGGACGTATCAGCGCCCACCCCCCCTGGGCGCGCCCCCTGTCTCGTGGGCCCCTCGTGGCTCCCCCGACCGACTTCTTTCGCCTATATATTCCCATATACCCTAAAACCGTCAAATACGAAGATAGATCGGGAGTTACGCTGCTGCAAGCCTCTATAGCCACCAAAAACCTCTCGGGAGCCCGTTCCGGCACCCTGCCGGAGGGGAGATCCCTCACCGGTGGCCAACTTCATCATCCCGGCGCTCTCCATGACGAGGAGGGAGTAGTTCACCCTTGGGGCTGAGGGTATGTACCAGTAGCTATGTGTTTGATCTCTCTCTCTCTCTCTCTCGTGTTCTCTCTATGGCACGATCTTGATGTATCGCGAGCTTTGCTATTATAGTTGGATCTTATGTTGTTTCTCCCCCTCTACTCTCTTGTGATGAATTGAGTTTTCCCTTTGAAGTTGTCTTGTCGGATTTAGTCTTTAAGGATTTGAGAACACTTTATGTATTTCTTGTCGTGCTTAGCTGCGGTGACAATGGGATATCACATGATCCACTTGATGTATGTTTTGTGATCAACTTGCGGGTTCCGCCCATGAACCTATGCATAAAGGTTGGCACACGTTTTCGTCTTGACTCTCCGGTAGAAACTTTGGGGCACTCTTTGAAGTACTTTGTGTTGGTTGAATAGATGAATCTGAGATTGTGTGATGCATATCGTATAATCACCCACGGATACTTGAGGTGACAATGGAGTATCTAGGTGACATTAGGGTTTTGGTTGATTTGTGTCTTAAGGTGTTATTCTAGTACGAACTCTTGAATAGATCAATCTGAAAGAATAACTTTGAGGTGGTTTCGTACCCTACCATAATCTCTTCGTTTGTTCTCCGCTATTAGTGGCTTTGGAGTGACTCTTTGTTGCATGTTGAGGGATTGTTATATGATCTATCTATGTTATTATTGTTGAGAGAACTTGGACTAGTGAAAGTATGAATCTTAGGCCTTGTTTCCTACCATTGCAACACCGTTTACGCTCACTTTTATCATTAGTTACCTTGTTGTTTTTATAATTTCAGATTACAAAAACCTTTATCTACTATCCATATTGCACTTGTATCACCATCTCTTCGCCGAACTAGTGCACCTATACAATTTACCATTGTATTGGGTGTGTTGGGGACACAAGAGACTCTTTGTTATTTGGTTGCAGGGTTGTTTGAGAGAGACCATCTTCATCCTACGCCTCCCACGGATTGATAAACCTTAGGTCATCCACTTGAGGGAAATTTGCTACTGTCCTACAAACCTCTGCACTTGGAGGCCCAGCAACGTCTTCAAGAAGAAGGTTGTGTAGTAGATATCAGATCTCATTAATCCTACCACGCGGGTATGGAATAAGCCAGCTCTCAATGAGCACTTCATCGCTCCTGACGTCAAGGTGATCCTCAATATACCTCTTAGCACTCGGGTTCAGGACCATTTTTGGGGTTGGCACTATGATAAACGGGGAGTTTTTTCAGTCCATTCAGCTTATAGAATGCTTTCTGCAATCAAGTTCCAACGGGAGGATTGGTTGGAACATAGATCGGGTCACTCCAATATTGCAGCAGAGAAAAAGTCTTGGTCTCTACTTTGGAAGGTGAAAGTACCATCAAAGGTGCAGGTGTTTGTTTGGAGACTAGCACATACATCGATCCCAACGGGCCAAGACATGACAGGCACATGGCGGACGCTCCTGGCTGTTCAATATGCAGTGCGGAGAACGATACTTGGCGGCACTCGCTACTTAGCTGCCGCATGGCCAGATGTGTCTGGGCTCTGGGGGATGACGAACTGCTGGAGCATGTGATATTGAACTGAAGCAAGGATGCAAGACTCTGGTTATTTTGGTTATTCGAAACCACAAGTCAACAGGATATTGCCCGAGTGCTGGTCACCATGTGGGCGATCTGGTGGGCACGGAGGAAGGCCATACATGAGGATGAATTTCAGAGCCCACTGTCCACAATGTGCTTTATAAGGCAATTCCTAGAGGACCTGGATATAGCTGTTGTTCGTACCACGCGAGGTAAATCCTTCTCTGTCTGTGGTTCCTAGGGTGAAGGTGTGGCTACCACCGGGAGAAAATGCGGCCAAGTTGAACTGTGATGGGGGAGTTTCATCCCTGGGGGAAAGAGGAGTAGCGGCTGCGGTGTGCCGTGACAGTACATGCATGTATCTAGGAGCTTCAGCTGTGGTTTTTGATGGCCTGATTGATCCAGCGAGTTTGGAGGCGAATGCATACAGTGAAGCTCTTGCACTTGCTCGGAATTTGAACCTTCAGAATCTGGGGATAGCCTCGGACTGCCTTGAGGTGATCTCGAACATCAACAACAATGCATCACCAGTTTATGCTCCTATCCTAAAGGAAATTCCTGTTAGTAGGAATAGTTTCCTTACTGTTTCTTTCCGTTTTGAGCGTAGGGAAAATAATTTTGAGGCCCACTCGATAGTGGAAGGAGATGCGTCTCTTTCGGTGGTCGCCATGTGTGGCTAGGGAATCTCCCCGACATTGCTTGTATCCCGGATATCTTGAGCTTTGAATAAAATTCCCTAGTTACCCTAAAAAAAACTATTCGGTAGGGAGGCTCACATAGTACATGTTTTCTTGAGAAAGTCATTCGGCTCATTTAACAATGTCAAACCATAATCAAACTAGGCATTCATCGTCCCAATATAAATCATCGTTTGAACCATAAGCCAATCAAAGGAGGGAGTATCAAATATACCTACCAAGCAGCTACCGCAACATTTTCTTTCAGGCCGAGCTATCCAACCACATGTGATCAATGTCTTTCACTACGAAGAATATTTTCAAGGTCGATCGAACCTGATCTATTGCTCATGCTTCTGATGTAAACTTATCCGGTCCCAGAGATATCCACACTTCATTCACCCTTTTACACATGCAGAGAAGATGCATAATATCTCAGCCTCCCACTTAGGATGTGTTTGGTAGGGTGCATGAGCTCAAAAGTTCACTTTTCGACCCACTTTTGAGCGTCTGATAGCCTGCACGTGGCCTCCTCGATATGCATGTACTCAGCCCAAATACCCTCTTAGCATGCACGGGGAAAGAACACCACAACAACCTCGCTGGTGAGCATTCATGAGCGAAGCGAGCAACAACGTGTTTCAAAAAATGTTTAGAATTTCTAAAAAAATAATTTAATTTTCAGAATACCAAAAATTGTTCAAATTTTTGAAAAATGTGCAGATTTTCAATTTTGTCAAAATTTTCAAAAAAAATCAAAATATATCAGAATTTAAATTTTGTTTAAATTAAAAAAGGTTGGATTTTTAAATTTTCCAGAAAATATTCAAATATTCAAATTTTGTTTTAATTTCAAAAATATCAGACTTTCAAATTTTATTTAAATTTTTAAAAAACTTTAGAATTTCAAAACATGTTTAAAACTTTCAAAAATGTTATTTTTTTCATGTTTCAAAAAATTGTTCACATTTTTTAAATATTTTGTTCACTTATTTGAAAATACCGGTTGCTACAGTACCAACCAACATGTCTAAACAGATGCAAGCTGCCAAACAGAGTCTCAGCACATGCTACCAAACAACAGCAAATGCATATACTCAACGTGTCTACATTCAACATGTATCAGAGAAGAACAACCATGCTAGGTTGGGAATAACACCAAAACAAAACAAACAAGGAATAACACCATGTAAAGCCTTCCAAATGAAACTTTTAATCTTGCTAGGGACGTCCAACTTCCATACTTTCTTCCAAAGTGGGTTCCTTCTAGACGATCCCTGACATACTTCCTTCGTTGGTCTAACACCAAACTGATCGAGCCATTCATTATAGTAGACAACCGAATAGAAAAGTTATGGTTTTCCATGAAACAAAGTGTTCAGTAGCCTGTGCACTCAAAGGAAAGTTAACAATAAAGCCGGCATATCTTGTGACATTGAACAATTTGCCCTGCCACATAGTACATGCTTCTTTTTTAAAGTAATAATGGCACACTTTATTCAAATCAAACAATACTTACATCCTTGACCAGTTCAGTCTACAATGGAAACACCACCTTATACAGAAGAAAGATTTGGAAATGACCATCACTGCTAGCTGCTATGCAGAGAAAGTAGCCTCTGAAAATGTCTGAATTCTTACTGTCTACAGAGGTTGGTCACCGGAGTAACAGTGAGAGCTAACAAGATAACCAATTTCGTTCCTGCAAGTGTGTACTTCATACTTAATAAGTTTTAGTGATCTAAACGCTCTTATATTTCTTTACAGAGGGAGTACATGCTACAACGGATGAATTTTCATATGGAGTGGAGCATCACTAGCCACAACACCAGAAAATACGAAAAACTACACAGATAGGACAACCTGCAACTTAACCATACCTACATAAACAACAATCCAATCAGTTATATGATTCCTTAATGCAGTGACGGGAAAAATACTTAACAGAAATAGAATATCACAGCATGTGCAATATAAATATCACTGGGGAGATAAATGGCAAAACATCAGAAAGTAAGAAAAAAAAACATCGAGCTTATCACAAGCATAGTATACTTCTTATAAACTGAAGTACAACTACTCACAAAGCAACTAGTGTTGGCAGATACTTTATCAACTCATAAGATAACATTTTTTCAGCCCAAAATGGAACCCATTTAAAACTTCACATGGCATTAGAAGTCAGAACAGAGCTTTGAGTCTTTCACCACTATATAATATCACCATATAAAATTACAAATTTATGTAACCTGGATTTTTTTTGTATGAACCTAATCAATGTGACAGTATATAAACTAGTGATCTACTAGTGATCAAGTTGAGAAATTGACCGCATATAAGCAAAAGCAATATCTGACTTGACTAGAGATACTTGTCAGTTACTTACCAGTGTGCTAACGGAAACTGTACTAATTCGGGTTCTTATGTTCTGGTACATACATTCTTCTCAATTACTTAGGCAAATTAGTGGATGTCTTACAAATTACAAAGGGAGTTAATACTTTCATAAGAAAAAAATCATAAATTAAAGCCCATGCAGCAATATAAATTGTAAAATTGCATATATATTCCCATGGACACATCTAGGAGATAATGCTACATCACCTTTTCAGTCATCACATCATACTAGCATGTCTCACCAAACAACCATCTCACATTTTGTCCAACACTTCACCTGCACCATCTCCATCACCAATGCCAATATCTAGGAGTATAAAATGTCAGAAACCCAACAATAATTCTGATGGAAAAATGTTGATAGAAGAGAGATTTATAATGGGATATCAAGGTGAACTGGTGAACTGAGAGGTGCATAGTTATGCAATCGGACAAAACTAACATGAGGCATAAAGAAAATTATTTATTCGCTGGTGCAAAATTGCAAACGAACTCCTCACCTCATGAAGATATTCAACAAAACATAAAATAGAACTTCGATTTATTCAATTGGTTCCAGCTTCCAATTAAAAGAGTGTAATTAACTTTAAGCTTCGACAAGTGCCAATGGAGTTACCTTTATTAACTGTTATTATTATGTGTAACATTGTCAAGAGAACTGTGGTCCAGTACTGAATACTCCCTCCGTCCCAAAATAAGTGACTCAACTTTGTACTAAAGTTAGTGCAATGTTGAGTCACTTATTCTGGGACAGAGGGAGTATTACCATAAGACAATTCACACAAGAAAAGATCCTTTCAAGAAATCATCTTTAGTAATATAAATACGTTGTCAGACAAAGAGGAACAAGTTAAGAGATGTTAAAAGTAAAAACCTGACAAGAAACATAATAGGTTCAGCCTATTATTTGCTTCCCAGTTGTACATCTAAACTAGCTAATCACAGCAGAGCTCTTCCACAAGTGAAAAAAAAACTGCGTCGATTTCAAACTGTTATGCATCAGGTGCTGAAAAGATATATATACTTCAGATAGGCACACAAGACTACATTTGACCAACAGAAAAGAACAGTGACCTTAAGTACTATTTGAACTTCAACCATCAGCATAACACTCATGGATGGCATTTCACTAACTAATTACTAAAACAAAATATCCTATCATGCTGCCAAGTAAATTATATAAAGGCTTGCTATTACCTGCAGGATAGAAAGATGCAAATGGATAGTGGAGACAGAAGACCCACAAGTTGGAAAGTTTCTTAAACTCCATTGAGTGGAGATATACCATGAAGACGCCAGAAGCTGTAAGTACAAGGATTGCATTACTCTCCTCGGCAAACCCAACTAAAGTGAGGGAGTAGCCCTTGCAATTTGATCTAAGTTCCTTGAATTCAATAGCTCTGTCAATCACCCATACAGCCAAACCATCACAATCAGGCTTTCTCTTCCATATCTGCGCGCGAAAACGTGAGAGATGGATGAAGCCAAGGCCACCATCTTCCCCGGGTGTAATAATCCTTAATTGGTCATAGCCGGCTTCTAAGTGTGGTGGCAGCTCTGTCATGGCTAGGCTCTGCGTATCCAGATCAAACTCAAGTATGGCATACTGAGGATGGTCATGATGCACCGCAATTAACCAGCAAAGGGAATTCCCAATCAAAGTACTGGGCTGTGGCGTACACCTACTGGTCAAATCCAGCTGCAGTGTTTTGATGTTGCTCCATACACCGGTGTCCGATGAGAAAAGGCATCCGGAAACTCTTGTATTTCCTCTGTCTTGGGCTATCAGGGCCACCTGGAAATGGCTTGAACGGCCGCGGGCAGGGCGAAGCACCGCCCCGTTGATGATGTACATCTCGCCGTTGTCCAGCTCCGGTGGGAAGCTGAGGCGGCGCTTCTCGCGGGCGACGGGCTCCCACACAAATAGGCGGGGCGACCGCCGTTGATTGCTGAAAAGGACAAGTCCGTGGCGGCAGTCGATGATGCGGTAGCGCTTGTGGGGAGGCATGGAGAAGCGAGCGCCGGGGATGCGATCTGGTGGATCCAGCATTGGAACAAACGGGCAGGAGATGTTGTCTTGGAGGAAGAAGCCAAGGAGAGGAGGCTTGCCATGGTGGTGGTCGCGGAAGCGGCGCTGGAACTGGGGTTCGGCGACGAGGCGGCGCCAAAGCTTGCAGACGAGGGAGGCCCGGGGGAGGGAGGAAGGCCGCGGCGGGAGGCGGAGGAGAATCTCCTGGAGCAGGTCCTCGTCGTCTGGCAGAGAGGCAGGCGGCGACGAGGTGCGGCGGCGGCGGCGGGGCGGAGACATCTCCCCTCTCGTGCTCATGCTAGGCTTACCAGTACAGCTCCTCTCAATGGGCGATTTTTTTACTGGAACACCGTGCATCCCAATTACCAAGGACGATTTGGTCGGTTGAGAAGAGTGCTCTGGGTGGAACATCAACTAGTCGGCGGGCCGAACTGGGTGGAACAGACCTGGCCAACCAGGCCGGCCCCGCTATAAAGGGGCCTCACACGGAACGGTCCCCCAGAGGCTCGTTTATAAACATCAACATTTTGTAAATTTGTCAACTTTCTTGTACAACACATGTCAACTAGGGATGGCGACGGGGCCCCATACCCACCAAACCCGTGGGGATTTCATCTATTAGGGGTGGGGATGGGCGAAAAACATCCCCATGGGGATATTTACCAAACTATTTTATTCCCCGTAGGGTACAACGGGGATGGGGACGATATCCTATTCCCAGACCCAATACCCATCGGGGACCCGGTTAGTAACTGTGATACTACGGTCAACCTTAAAATATTCACAAACAAACTTGCGAAAAAAGCTCTGAAAAAACCTTAAACCTATCTCACATCCTCACCTCAGCTGCCACCATGACCAAGAAGTCAATACGACCTAGATAGGCATTAGCAGGACAAGGACAACACCATGTATGTATGTTGATTATAGGGTGTCATATTATGTATACGAGTATTTGTTTATGGGGATGGGGACCCTAATGGGGCCCCGTTCCCCACTGGGGCATGGGTATGGGGAAATTTCATCCCTAGTCATGTAAACGGGGACGGGGATGGGATGATAGGGAATAGATGGGGATGGGGATGTTGTAGGTATCCCCATAGGGGATTGGCCCCATTGCCATCCCTAATGTCAACTTTTTTGTACGACACATGTCGCAGCATGAACGGGAAATTGATTGGTGCGGAGATGCGCTTACGGACGAAGCACCGACCTCACGGTTTGATCTCAGTTTGACAACTACAGTCGGGTGTAATCGCATAGAGATGAATTCCGATAGCGTCAAGGTGATAGAGACAAATGAAGAATGGAGGTCGCTCTTTCGATCTATCGATGACAGTTTTTGATGATATCGTCTTGCGTGTGATGTTCTACTTTTTTTAGCATGCTCCTAGAGAGACTAATTGTGATGCCCATGATTTAGCCAAACTACCTAGAAGTAAGGTGTGTGCGTGGTGGATGAAAGATTCACCCAAAGAGATTGTTGATATCCTGGTAAAAGATACTATGGTGATTACCTTACAATAAAGAGTACTTTAATAATGTAAAAAAAACATGTCAACTTTTTTAGTACACATTTATCATATTTGTGTACATCATAAACATATTTTATATAGACGTTTAACATTCTGAAATACATGATTAACATTATTTGAAAACTTATATTTTTCATGTCTACTTTCTTCCATACACATTGTACATTTTGATATATATATATCTAATTCTCCCTCAATCTCAAAATAAGTGTCTTAACTTTAGTATAAGTTTGTACTACAGTTAGGACAAAGTTGAGATATTTATTTTTTAGCAGAGTGAGTAAATTTTTAGTACACATTTTAAAATTTTGAAATACAAAATTAACATTTTTAATAGATTGATATACATAGTGAATGTTTTTTAATGGCGGGTCGTGTCATGCCAGCACGCGGGCATATCCTCGCGGCCCATGCACGGCCTCAGACGTGCCGCGTGTCGGGCATGACCCGTTTAGTCGTGTTCGGGTAAGGTCCATGATGTGTCGCCACATGTGCTAATGGATCGGCGGGAGAATATCAACGATACCAACACTTATATGCTCCCATGGTACCAATTCAAAAAAATCAAATGTAAACTTGTCAAAAAAATTCTGAAAAAAATCATGTAGGTTCTCAACATATGTGTTTACAAGCCTAAAATAATCAGATCCAAATTCTATATACACATTGAGAAACAAAAAAGACAAATATGTTGTGAATAGTGTAGTTTTTTTACATTATTCATGTTTTGTCTTTATTGACACCATTCATGCTGAATTTGTCTTTTTTGTTTCTAATTGCACAATTTGAATTTGGATCTGATTTTTTTAGGGTTTGTAGACACATATGTTGAGAACATCCATGATTTTTTGAAAAAAAATAACACATTTAAATTTGAATTTTTCGAATTGGTATTATGGGAGCATATAAGTGTTGGCATCATGTGATATTCTCCCACGGATCGGCATGGCATGCACGACCCAGATGACCAGACCATGGTGGAATCGGATCAGTATCACTAGAAGAAGGCAAGTTAGGGAGCTGCAAAGGTGTCTTTGCATAGAGTGGAAGAACAAGTCGAAGAACACGTACACATCATTCACAAATCATTGTAGATAACCACTATTAATGAATCATTGTGTTAGACTGGAAATTATGAAATATAGCGAAGTTAGAGTATTGTAGCCTCTTTTCCAAAAAAAGATTTGGATCTATTATAAAAGTTTATCAGAAAAGCACCTCAAAACATAATAAAATTTAGATTTAAGTCCCTATACCACCGAATGACCACTATCACCACCAGAATGAGCCGTCAATGTGTCTCTGTCACCGCTCTCCTATCGAAGCCAACTTGACCTTGTCGATGACAGTCAGAAACTCTTCATGCACGTGCCCCTAAGGGCCATCATTGTCGTTGAAGCCTTGAATAGATTTGAAGCAACTAAAATCTGACGAGTGTATTCTTTTGAACTCATACCATTGTTGTTTAAACCGAATAATCCCTAATATTTTGAGAAAACCACTCCAATCTTATCACTAATGACTAATGGGTGGAAAAGATTGCAAATCCCTATGTTTAGCCTTATGGTGTAATGGGTCCTGCCATGTTCTTTCTTTTTGACACTTTTGACTAGTGACTTGAATCCTAGTCATATGTCACGATTTAATGAAAAATGCAGTAGGAGCCTCCCTGTTGTCTTGATGCACTAGTAGAAAAAACCCCATTCTTCCCAGTTCGTGAGGGCCATTTGTCCCGGTTCACGAACCGGGACTAAAGGGTAGTCACTAAAGCCCTGTCCCTTTAGTCCCGGTTCGACTAGGAACCGGGACAGATGGGGCTCCACGTGGTCGCTGCCGCTTGCCCGGACAGGGGGGCCTTTTGTCCCGGTTGGTGCCACCAACCGGGACCAAAAGGCTTCCACGTGTCAGCATTTCAGGGGCTGTTTTTTGTGTTTTTTTCTTCTGAAGGGGGGGTGGGGGTTTTGTAGGGTTAATTTAGGGGTTTCATATATTATGTTAGCTAGCTAATAGAGAGAAGTGTCCTCTCTTATCTCCGTGCTTGGTCGATGCTATGTATAGAGAGGACTCGACACGCTAGCTAGCTAGTAAGCAAATGAAGGAAACTATTAAGTATAGAAGATCGTCATGAACATATACAGAGAGAAGTGATTGACCTCTCCTTCTCTCCGAGAGATTGGTCGAACAACAAGTTTTCGTATATCTTACCG
>NC_057801.1:743296818-743298544 GCF_018294505.1 Triticum aestivum
ATATATATATATATATATATATATATATATATATATATATATATATATATATATATATATATATATATATATACAATGTGTAAGATCTCTTACAATACCCTAACATATGAACTCAACTTCCACATGCGTGGTGGTATTCTCCGAATTTATTGATGACGTGGTCAAGAAAGAATCCATCCAATTCCTCTTGAATTGCTCGCATGCGATCTTGTGGTAGGAGTTCATTCCGCATCTCCCACATCTAATTTGAATAAGGGGGTCAATACATATATATGAATGAAACTCAACAGAAATGATGGTAATAAAATAAATTTGTAAATATTTTTGCTTACGCACTTCATATTGTATTTTAGAGTAGCCCCGCCTATTCTTGGCCATCGCGTTGTAGATGAACTCGCAGACGTAGTATCTGTTGGAAATATGCCCTAGAGGCAATAATAAAATGATTATTATAATATTTCCTTGTTCATGATAATTATCTATTATTCATGCTATAATTGTGTTATCCGGAAATCGTAATACATGTGTGACTGCATAGACCACAACATGTCCCTAGTGAGCCTTTAGTTGACTAGCTCGTTGATCAACAGATAGCCATGGTTTCCTGACTATGGACATTGGATGTCATTGATAACGGGATCACATCATTAGAAGAATGATGTGATGGACAAGACCCAATCCTAAGCATAACACACGACCGTGTAGTTCGTTTGCTAGAGCTTTTCCAATGTCAAGTATCATTTTCCTTAGACCATGAGATCGTGTAACTCCCAGATACCGTAGGAGTGCTTTGGGTGTACCAAACATCACAACATAACTGGATGACTATAAAGGTATACTACAGGTATCCCCGAAAAAATCTGTTGGGTTGACACGGATCGAGACTGGGATTTGTCACTCCGTATGACGGAGAGGTTTCTCTGGGCCCACTCGGTTATGCATCATCATAATGAGCTCAATGTGACCAAGTGGTTGGTCACAGGATCATGCATTACAGTATGAGTAAAGTGACTTGCCGGTAACGAGATTGAACGAGGTATTGGGATACCGACGAATGAATCTCGGGCAAGTAACGTACCGATTAACAAAGGGAATTGTATACGGGATTACTTGAATCCTCGACATCGTGGTTCATTCAATGAGATCATCGTCGAACATGTGGGAGCCAACATGGGTATCCAGATCCCGCTGTTGGTTATTGGCAGGAGAGCTGTCTCGGTCATGTCTGCGTGATTCCCGAACCCGTAGGGTCTACACACTTAAGGTTCGGTGACGCCAGGGTTGTAGAGATATTAGTATGCGGTAACCTGAAAGTTGTTCGGAGTCCCGGATGAGATCCCGGACGTCACGAGGAGTTCCGAAATGGTCCGGAGGTGAAGATTTGTATATAGGAAGTTCAGTTTCGGCCACCGGGAAAGTTACGGGGGTCACCGGTATTGTACCGGGACCACCGGAAGGGTCCCGGGGGTCCACCAGGTGGGGCCACCTATCCCGGAGGGCCCCATGGGCTGAAGTGGGAAGGGAACCAGCCCCTGGTGGGCTGGTGCGCCACCCTTGGGCCTCCCCCTGCGCCTAGGGTTGGAAACCCTAGGCGTGGGGGGCGCCCCACCTGACTTGGGGGGCAAGTCCCCCCCTTTGCCCCCCCCCTTGAGATTGGATCTCTAGGGGGCCGGCGCCCCTCCAGGACCCCTATATAAATAGGGGGGAGGGAGTGTTGCGCACCCTA
>NC_057801.1:743298705-743315126 GCF_018294505.1 Triticum aestivum
CTCTCCCTCTCGCTGAGCTTGGCGAAGCCCTGCCGAGATTCCCCGCTACTTCCACCATCACGCCGTCGTGCTGCTGGATCTCCATCAACCTCTCCTTCCCCCTTGCTGGATCAAGAAGGAGGATACGTCTTCCCCAACCGTACGTGTGTTGAACGCGGAGGTGTCGTTCGTTCGGCACTAGGATCTTCGGTGATTTGTATCACGACGAATACGACTCCCTCAACCCCGTTCTCTTGAACGCTTCCGCTCGCGATCTACAAGGGTATGTAGATGCACTCCTCTCTCTGTTGCTAGATGACTCCATAGATTGATCTTGGTGAAGCGTAGAATTTTTTTATTTTCTGCAATGTTCCCCAACAATGGAATCAGAGCTAGGTCTATGCGTAGTTTCTATGCACGAGTAGAACACAATTTTTTTTGTGGGCGTAGATTTTGTCAATTTACTTGCCACTACTAGTCTTATCTTGTTTTGGCGGCATCGTGGGATGAAGCGGCCCGGACCGACCTTACACGTACGCTTATGTGAGACAGGTTCCACCGACTGACATGCACTAGTTGCATAAGGTTGCTAGCCGGTGTCTGTCTCTCCCACTTTAGTCGGATCGGATTCGACGAAAAGGGTCCTTATGAAGGGTAAATAGAAATTGGCATATCACATTGTGGTTTTGACGTAGGTAAGAAACGTTCTTGCTAGAACCCTATTGCAGCCACGTAAAAACATGCAACAACAATTAGAGGATGTCTAACTTGTTTTTGCAGCATGTGCCTTGTGATGTGATATGGCCAAAAGGATGTGATGAATTATATATATGTGATGTATGAGATTGATCATGTTCTTGTAATAGGAATCACGACTTGCATGTCGACGAGTATGACAATCGGCAGGAGCCATAGGAGTTGTCTTAATTATTGTATGACCTGCGTGTCATTGAATAAACGCCATGTAATTACTTTACTTTATTGTTAAACATTAGCCATAGTAGTAGAAGTAATAGTTGGCGAACAACTTCATGGAGACATGATGATGGAGATCATGATGATGGAGATCATGGTGTCATGCCGGTGACGATGATGATCATGGCGCCCCGAAGATGGAGATCAAAAGGAGCAAAATGATATTGGCCATATCATGTCACTATTTGATTGCATGTGATGTTTATCATGTTTTTGCATCTTATTTGCTTAGAATGACGGTAGTAAATAAGATGATCCCTCATAATAATTTCAAGAAAGTGTTCCCCCTAACTGTGCACCGTCGCGAAAGTTCGTTGTTTCGAAGCACCACGTGATGATCGGGTGTGATAGATTCTAACGTCCACATACAACGGGTGTAAGACAGATTTACACATGCAAAACACTTAGGTTGACTTGACGAGCCTAGCATGTACAAACATGGCCTCGGAACACAAGAGACCGAAAGGTCGAACATGAGTCGTATAGAAGATACGATCAACATGAAGATGTTCACCGATGACGACTAGTCCGTCTCACGTGATGATCGGACATGGTCTAGTTGACTCGGATCATGGATCACTTAGATGACTAGAGGGATGTCTATCTGAGTGGGAGTTCATTAAATAATTTGATTAGATGAACTTAATTATCATGAACATAGTCTAAAACCTTTGCAAAATGTCTTGTAGATCAAATGACCCACGCTCATGTCAACCGCAACTTCAACGTGTTCCTAGAGAAACCCAAGCTGAAAGATGATGGCAGCAACTATACGGACTGGGTCCGGAACCTGAGGATCATCCTCATAGCTGCCAAGAAAGCATATGTCCTAGAAGCACCGTTAGGTGAAGCACCCGTCCCAGCGAACCAAGACGTTATGAACGCTTGGCAGTCGCGTGTTGATGACTACTCCCTTGTTCAGTGCGGCATGCTTTACAGCTTAGAACCGGGGCTCCAAAAGCGTTTTGAGCAACAAGGAGCATATGAGATGTTCAAAGAGCTGAAAATGGTTTTCCAAGCTCATGCCCGGGTTGAGAGATATAAAGTCTCCGACAAGTTCTATAGTTGTAAGATGGAGGAAAATAGTTCTGTTAGTGAGCACATACTCAAAATGTCTGGGTTGCACAACCGCTTGTCCCAGATGGACATTAACCTCCCGGACGAGGCAGTCATTGACAGAATCCTTCAGTCGCTCCCACCGAGCTACAAGAGCTTTGTGATGAACTACAATATGCAGGGGATGGTGAAAACTATTCCTGATGTATTTTCAATGCTGAAATCAGCGGAGGTGGAAATCAAAAAGGAACATCAAGTGTTGATGGTAAATAAAACCACTAGTTTCAAGAAAGGCAAGGGTAAAAAGAACTTTAAGAAGGACGGCAAGGGCGTTGCCGTGCCCGGTAAGCCAGTTGCCGGGAAGAAGCCAAAGCATGGACCCAAACCTGAGACTGAGTGCTTTTATTGCAAGGGAAGCGGACACTGGAAGCTGAACTGCCCCAAGTACTTAGCAGACAAGAAGGCCGACAACACTAAAGGTATATGTGATATACATGTAATTGATGTGTACCTTACCAGTACTCGTAGTAGCTCCTGGGTATTTGATACCGGTGCGGTTGCTCATATTTGTAACTCAAAACAGGAGCTGCGGAATAAACGGAGACTGGCGAAGGACGAGGTGACGATGCGCGTCGGGAATGGTTCCAAGGTTGATGTGATCGCCGTCGGCACGCTACCTCTACATTTTAAACCTCAATAATTGTTATTTAGTGCCAGCTTTGAGCATGAACATTGTATCTGGATCTCGTTTAATACGAGATGGCTACTCATTTAAATCCGAGAATAATGGTTGTTCTATTTATATGAGAGATATGTTTTATGGTCATGCCCCGCTGGTCAATGGTTTATTCTTAATGAATCTCGAACGTGATGTTACACATATTCATAGTGTGAATACCAAAAGATGTAAGATTGATAATGATAGTCCCACATATCTATGGCACTGCCGCCTTGGTCACATTGGTGTCAAACGCATGAAGAAGCTCCATACAGATGGACTTTTGGAGTCTCTTGATTTCGAATCATTTGACACGTGTGAACCATGCCTCATGGGTAAAATGACCAAGACTCCGTTCTCCGGAACAATGGAGCGAGCAACCAACTTATTGGAAATTATACATACTGATGTGTGCGGTCCAATGAGCGTTGAGGCTCGCGGTGGCTATCGTTATGTTCTCACTCTCACTGATGACTTAAGTAGATATGGGAATGTCTACTTGATGAAACACAAGTCGGAGACCTTTGAAAAGTTCAAGGAATTTCAGAATGAGGTAGAGAATCAACGTGACTGAAAAATAAAGTTCTTACGATCAGATCGTGGAGGAGAATATTTAAGTCACGAATTTGGTACGCACTTAAGGAAATGTGGAATCGTTTCACAACTCACGCCGCCTGGAACACCTCAGCGTAACGGTGTGTCCGAACGTCGTAATCGTACTCTATTGGATATGGTGTGATCTATGATGTCACCCACCGATTTACCGCTATCATTTTGGGGATACGCTCTAGAGACAGCTACATTCATTTTAAATAGGGCACCGTCTAAATCCGTTGAGATGACACCGTATGAATTATGGTTTGGGAAGAAACCTAAGTTGTCGTTTCTAAAAGTTTGGGGATGCGATGCTTATGTCAAGAAATTTCAACCTGAAAAGCTCGAACCCAAGTCGGAAAAATGCGTCTTCATAGGATACCCTAAGGAAACCATTGGGTATACCTTCTACCTTAGATCCGAAGGCAAGATCTTTGTTGCCAAGAATAGGTCCTTTCTGGAGAAAGAGTTTCTCTCGAAAGAAATAAGTGGGAGGAAAGTAGAACTCGATGAAGTACTGCTCTTGAACCGGAAAGTAGCGCAGCTCAGGAAGATGTTCTTGTGGTGCTTGCACCGACTGGAGAGGAAGTTAATGATGATGATCAAGGTACTTCGGATCAAGTTGCTACTGAACTTCATAGGTCCACAAGGACACGTTCCACACCAGAATGGTATGGCAACCCTGTCCTAGAAATCATGTTGTTAGACAATGGTGAACCTTCGAACTATGAAGAAGCGATGGCGGGCCCAGATTCCAACAAATGGCTTGAAGCCATGCAATCCGAGATAGGATCCATGTATGAAAACAAAGTGTGGACTTTGACAGACTTGCCCAATGATCGGCGAGCAATAGACAACAAATGGATCTTTAAGAAGAAGAAGGACACGGATGGTAATGTTACCATCTATAAAGCTCGACTTGTCGCTAAGGGTTATCGGCAAGTTCAAGGGGTTGACTACGATGAGACTTTCTCTCCCGTAGCGAAGCTGAAGTCCGTCCGAATCATGTTAGCAATTGCCGCATACTATGATTATGAGATATGGCAAATGGACGTCAAAACGGCATTCCTTAACGGCTATCTTAAGGAAGAACTGTATATGATGCAGCCGGAAGGTTTTGTCGATCCTAAGAATGCTAACAAGGTATGCAAGCTCCAGCGATCCATTTATGGGCTGGTGCAAGCGTCTCGGAGTTGGAACATTCGCTTTGATGAGATGATCAAAGCGTTTGAGTTTATGCAGACTTATGGAGAAGCCTGCATTTACAAGAAAGTGAGTGGGAGCTCTGTAGCATTTCTCATATTATATGTAGATGACATACTTTTGATGGGAAACGATATAGAACTTTTGGACAACATTAAGGCCTACTTGAATAAGTGTTTTGCAATGAAGGACCTTGGATAAGCTGCTTACATATTAGGCATCAAGATCTATAGGGATAGATCGAGACGCCTCATAGGTCTTTCACAAAGCACATACTTTTATAAGATATTGAAGAAGTTCAATATGGATCAGTCCAAGAAGGGGTTCTTGCCTGTGTTGCAAGGTGTGAAATTGAGCTCGGCTCAATGCCCGACCACGGCAGAAGATAGAGAAAAGATGAGTGTCATCCCCTATGCCTCGGCTATAGGGTCTATTATGTATGCCATGCTGTGTACCAGACCTGATGTAAACCTTGCCGTAAGTTTGGTAGGAAGGTACCAAAGTAATCTCGACATGGAACACTGGACAGCGGTCAAGAATATCCTGAAGTACCTGAAAAGGACTAAGGATATGTTTCTTGTTTATGGAGGTGACGAAGAGCTCGTCGTAAAGGGTTACGTCGAGCTAGCTTCGACACAGATCTGGATGACTCTAAGTCACAAACCGGATACGTGTATATTTTGAATGGTGGGGCAGTAAGCTGGTGCAGTTGCAAGCAAAGCGTCGTGGCAGGATCTACATGTGAAACGGAGTACATGGTAGCCTCGGAGGCAGCGCATGAAGCAATATGGATGAAGGAGTTCATCACCGACCTAGGAGTCATACCCAATGCGTCGGGGACGATCACTCCCTTCTGTGACAACACTGGAGCTATTGCCCTTGCCAAGGAGCCCAGGTTTCACAAGAAGACCAGGCACATCAAGCGTCGCTTCAACTCCATTCGTGAAAATGTTCAAGATGGAGACATAGATATTTGCAAAGTGCATATGGATCTGAATGTCGTAGATCCGTTGACTAAACCTCTTCCGCGAGCAAAACATGATCAACACCAGAACTCTATGGGTGTACGATTCATCACAATGTAACTAGATTATTGACTCTAGTGCAAGTGGGACACTGTTGGAAATATGCCCTAGAGGCAATAATAAAATGATTATTATAATATTCCTTGTTCATGATAATTTTCTATTATTCATTCTATAATTGTGTTATCCGGAAATCGTAATACATGTGTGAATACATAGACCAAAACATGTCCCTAATGAGCCTCTAGTTGACTAGCTCGTTGATCAACAGAAAGTCATGGTTTCCTGACTATGGACATTGGATGTCATTGATAACGGGATCACATCATTAGGAGAATGATGTGATGGACAAGACCCAATACTAAGCATAGCACAAGATCGTGTAGTTCGTTTGCTAGAGCTTTTCCAATGTCAAGTATCATTTCCTTAGACCATGAGATCGTGTAACTCTCGGATACCGTAGGAGTGCTTTAGGTGTACCAAACATCACAACGTAACTGGGTCTATAAAGGTATACTACAGGTATCCCCGAAAGTATCTATTGGGTTGACACGGATCAAGACTGGGATTTGTCACTCTGTACGACGGAGAGGTTTCTCTAGGCCCACTCGGTAATGCATCATCATAATGAGCTCAATGTGACCAAGTGGTTGTTCACGGGATCATGCATTATGGTACGAGTAAAGTGACTTGTCGGTAACGAGATTGAACGAGGTATTGGGATACCGACAATCGATTCTCGGGCAAGTAACTACCGATTGACAAAGGGAATTGTATACGGGATTACTTGAATCCACGACATCGTGGTTCATTCGATGAGATCATCATGGAACATGTGGGAGCCTACATGGGCATCCAGATCCCGATGTTGGTTATTGGCCGGAGAGCTGTCTCGGTCATGTCTACGTGATTCCCGAACCTGTAGGGTCTACACACTTAAGGTTCGGTGACGCTAGGGTTGTTTAGACATTAGTATGCGGTAACCCGAAATTTGTTCGGAGTCCCAGATGAGATCCAGGACGTCACGAGGAGTTACGGAATGGTCCGGAGGTGAAGATTTGTATATAGGAAGTTTAGTTTCGGCCACCGGGAAAGTTTCGGGGGTCACCGGTATTGTACTGGGACCACCAGAAGGGTCCCGGGGGTCCATCGGGTGGGGCCACCTATCCAAGAGGGCCCCATGGGCTGAAGTGGGAAGGGAACCAGCCCCTTATGGGCTGGCGCCCCCCCCCTTGGGCCTCCCCCTGCGCCTAGGGTTGGAAACCCTAGGGGTGGGGCGCGCCCCACCTGACTTGGGGGGCAAGTCCCCCCCTTTGGCCGCCCCCCTTGAGATTGGATCTCTAGGGGGCCGGCGCCCCCCCAGGACCCCTATATAAAGAGGGGGGAGGGAGGGCTGCGCACCCTAGTCCCTGGCGCCTCCGTCTCCCCCCCCCTCCCGCAACACCTCTCCCTCTCGCTGAGCTTGGCAAAGCCCTGCCGAGATTCCCCGCTACTTCCACCACCACGTCGTCGTGCTGCTGGATCTCCATCAACCTCTCCTTCCCCCTTGCTAGATCAAGGAGGAGACGTCTTCCCCAACCTTACGTGTGTTGAACGCGGAGGTGCCGTCCGTTCGGCACTAGGATCTTCGGTGATTTGGATCACGACGAGTACGACTCCCTCAACCCCGTTCTCTTGAACGCTTCCGCTCGCGATCTACAAGGGTATGTAGATGCACTCCTCTCTCTTGTTGCTAGATGACTCCATAGATTGATCTTGGTGAAGCGTAGAAATTTTTTATTTTCTGCAACGTTCCCCAACAGTATCCAAAGTAATTATTCCCGGGTTCCTGCCACAAGCACTTTACGAGAAAAAGAGGTTAATCAAACTGATAATGAAGCATTATAAATGGCATTGATGAAAGTAGCTAGAATCAACGGGAGATGCGCGGAACTAGCTAGCTAGTAGTACTTACTTTCGGGAATTTCCATCGTAGATCCCGCGGCAGTCCCGAAACTCGTGCCACCAACCGTGACCAAAGGGGCCAGACAAACCGGGACCAATGGCCCCACGAGGCCCCTTGGCCTCACGAACCGGGACCAATGGGCCCATGTGTACCGGTTTGTGACCGAACCGGGACTAATGGGCTTATCTGGCCCGGACGTATGCCCTGTTTTCTACTAGTGATGGTTAAAAAAAGATTGCAAATCCCTATGTTTAATCTATTTTCGCGGGAAGTGGACCATTTGAGGGAAGGGAAGGAAGCTATATATGAAAATATGAAGTGGATGATTTGTACCACCCTCGCGGGATATGGATCAAGCCAAGAAAATTGGAGGCACTAGAGAAGAAACAGAGCAAAACACGACATCTAGTAAAATCGTAGCACTTGTACCACCCTAACTCTATGACGTCATCACATACACACTTTATAAAAGGCACCTTGCACATTCTCAACAAAGAGCCGCACAAAGCCACCATAGCCGTTAGGATCACCACCGCAAAGAGTCATTCCAAGGAGAAACCCTAGCCGCCGCCATCTCCATATCCATAAAAATTCTTCCCGTAGTTTTCCATACTTGTAATTGATACATTGCATACGACAACTTTGTAAGACCTTTGTTAATCATTCATCTATCAATGTCATCTACAATGACTTTGATCTATGAATTGCGATGTGTGAGTAATATGTTTAGGCCATGGGCTGAGTACACCTTGCAACCCTATGTATTTGTGCACAAGATTGTTGGTATTGACTTTTCTTAATTGGACGTTATTTGTATGTGTTATCTTAATGGATTTGTCTCTTGTCCCTTTCTCGTTCTAAGGCCCCGAAGGCACCCAGGATCCTGTAGATTGACCAAGGAGGAGGCAAAGTGAAGTGAGACAAGGAAGGCTACACCGCAACCCGGTGACAATAAGGATTACTGTGGTAGCCAAAAGCAACTCCTTGGAGACCTTGAGGTGCAGTTATTGCTTAATGTATTGGTCCGGAGAGATCCTTAATAATCAAGGTAACCCCGTCGTAAGGGCCTTGGGTCGACAATAGACTCATGATGCAATCTGCTAACTGGTCCTGACGTTATTTTGACGAATCCCCCACATCTACACATTGATAATACATGATAGTGGTGTCTACCAGGAGTATGTTAGAAATCAAGACAAGATTTTAAGTGCAAGCATAAGGTTGTAAGTAAAATCTTCATGCCCTAGCCAATTATCATTCAATTGTTTTCTCTCTTAAAAGATAATGATTTTTTGTCCAGGAAATCGAACTTCTAATGACAACAATAGCTTGTTTGAATCATATATTTTCTTTGGTTATAATCTTATAGAATAGAATGGACAGATAAGTATGGGAAATGGTTTTGGAGGAACTGAATGATCTTCTCAGCAAAATTGCAAGACCCATCGTTAATTGTTGTGATGCTGCATACCTAAAGTACTGTTAACAACATTGCTTTTAGCTTGTTTGTTAGCATCCTAGACTCGAGACCCCTTGACCAAAGTGTTTGTAGCTATGTTCAGTAGTTGGTGATAAGATACCCGTCAGGTTGCTTAGGCCCTTGGATCAACATGGCCAGGTGTATGTACTTCTGCTTCATGTGAACCCATGGCAGAAGGTTGTAGAGCCAAACAACCACATGCCAAGTGTTGTGCCTACTGTTCAAGTTACTGAATGGATGGATTTTGTCAGTACTCCGACCAATCATTACATTTATTGGGTCATCACCAACTCGTCTTGAACTAAGCCTCCCACTGGCGAGCATCGGTCGGGTGTCTAAGCGCACCATCATCATTACTAGACGATTACACGCGCTTCGCTGCGTCGCTTTTCACTGCAACATCTTTGTTGTGCAAAACCTGTCTACTTGCTCTCAAATAGCATCCTAGCTGTATGAAAGAAAACTCTAAGAACGATCTGAATCTTCTTGCTTGTTTGCATGGAAGAAATCATAGGCTTTTCAAATAAAAAGCAAGACACTGGTCGACTCCTATAGCTGAATTCTGAGCTATCTTTATGCATCCATTAAAGTCTTGTGTTTTTTTAGAACATAGATGTAAGGGACGTTTGGCTTTAAATTAATAAAGCCCACAACATAGGCAGCGTGCAAGACATAACAACACCAACATTCGGAACCGCGAAACACGTCTCGCAAAGTCTAAGATCACAGCAACTTAAGGAAACGGCGACAATGATGCGATAAAGTGAAATACAAGGCACACTCGGCCTAGCAAACGAGCACGCAGGCTCGGAGGGAACACGACCAAAAGGGGCTGCACAACCCTATGATGCAGCAGACGCGGACGACGGATCTCGAACCACCGAGTAGATGTAGCGAAGGCGTAGAAGAGCTTGTTGATGGAGATCAGAGTCCTGATGTCTTCCCAGCGGGGCCCATTGCTGCAAGAACACGATGCATTTGAAGATAACGTCAGCAGGATGGGAGGGAAACACTCCCTCAATAGTAAACTTGTTACGAGTATGCCATAAAGCCCATAACATGGCGGCCGCACAAGTCCACATGACCCAGCGCGAAGGGACATGAATCAAGGACAAAGAGGACACCAGCTCGGAACGGGAGCGTGGATCCCAATCCACGCCCGTGGCCTCACGAACCACGCTCCAGGCAAAACGGCCAAAGAGCAAGCGTGGTCCGCATCTTCCGGGACACCACAGAAAGCACAAGGGCTGGAGGCAGGGCCGTTGCGTTTAGCTATATTGATAGAGGTAGGGAGGCGATCTTGGCAAAGTTGCCAGAGGAAGACCTTGATCTTTAGTGGAATTTTAGCCTTCCAAAGCCCGTCGCAGCCGAAGGGACATGACCGCGGGATAGCTCTTTATAAAGGGAGCTGACAATGAATTTGCCAGAACCCGTAAGTCTCCAAGAGACCGAGTCGACGGAGTTCGTTAGGCGAACATCCGCGATCAGGGCCCGCAGGCGATCCCAATCCTGCATTTCCGGCCCCGAAAGCTCCCTTCTGAAGTAGATTGGAGGCGGGGCGGAGCTAAGGCCGAAGCAACCAGTTGGTTGGGCTCGACCCTGATGGAGTAAAGGTGGCGGAACTCCGACCACAGGGGTTGATTGCCAATCCAAAGGTCAAGCCAAAAGCGCGTCGAGCGCCCGTTGTTAACCGCAAACCTCGCGCCCCTGGCGAAGAATGGTTTGAGGGCTTGGATTGAGTTCCAGAAAGGAGACCCATGGGTTGCCGCCTCGAAGAAGTTTCTGTTTGGGAAATTTTTTGCACGAAGGAGGTCAGCCCAAAGTCCAGTCTCTCCCTGAGACAGCTTCCAGATCCACTTGCACATGAGTGCAACGTTCATCAACTTAGAGTTGATGATCCCGAGGCCCCCCTGGGCTTTGGGATGGCAAACGGCTTGCCATTTAACCATATGGTACTTCCGTTTAGGACCCGCTCCTTCCCAAAAGAAACGTGCCCGCGGGGTGTCCATTTTGGTGTGGACCCCATCAGCCAACAAGAACAGACCCATGGCAAACATAGGCAGTGATGAAAGGCTGGAGTTAGTTAATATAAGTCTAGCCCCTGAAGACATAAATCACCTCTCCACGGACATACCCGGTCCGCAATCTTGGTGTTGAGAGGTTCCCATTCAGCAATCGAGCATTTCTTTGCCACGATCGGGAGGCCGAGGTAAGTGAACGGGAACTGCCCAAGTTTGCAGTTAAGCAAGTTGGCTACCCGCTGACTTTCGGCTGCGTCCATCCCTATGGACACAACTTCACACTTGTGAAAGTTAATTTTTAACCCAGACATGAGTTCGAAGCACAAGAGAATGGCTTTGCCCGTTGCGATACTATGTGTATCCGGCTCAAAAAGAAGGAGAGTGTCATCTGCATACTGCAGATGCGACACACCCCCTGAAATCAGGTTGCCAGCCACTCCCCTGATGTGGCCAGCCAAACGGGCTTTGTCTAGCAAGGCGCCCAACGCGTCTGCCACAAAGTTAAAAAGCAACGGCGAGGCTGGGTCCCCTTGACGTAACCCTCGCTTGTTGCGGAAGAAATTCCCTACTTCTCCGTTCGCCGCGATTGCCGTTTGGCCCCCCGAGACCAGTTGCATCACGCGGTGAACCCAAACCGACGAGAAACCGTGGTCCAGGAGGACTTGCCGAAGAAACTCCCAGTTCACTCGATCGTACGCCTTCTCAAAGTCTAATTTTAGAAGAATTGCCGGTTGACTGGATCGTTTGAGCGAGTGAACGATCTCTTGGAGGGCCAACGGACCCTCCAAGATGTTGCGACCACGAATAAAAGCCGACTGGTTCCTACTAATGATACGATAAGCTATCGGAGACAAGCGCGTAGAACAAGCCTTAGCACAAATTTTAAACGGGACTTTAATCAGCGCAATTGGGCGAAAAAGCCTAATATGATCCGCACCTGGGACTTTGGGGATTAGAGAGAGCACCCCAAAGTTCAGGCGAGAGATATCTACCGTACCCCGCATAAACCCATTACAAACGTCGAAGATTGGTCCTTTAAGCACTTGCCAAAACCGTTTAAACATCGCCACCGGCCAACCATCCGGACCGGGTGCGGTGTCCGTTTTCATCCCAAGAGCTGCCTTGTCAATCTCTTCAGGGAGGAAGGCCAACCCCAGGCCCTCGTTTTCCTCGTCAGTGACCCGCAATGTGGGGTCCCAAACATCCGGCTGCAGCCTAGCACGGGGCTCCTCCCTGGAGCCCATGAGTTGGATGTAAAACTCGTAGATGTGACGGACGATGTCTTGTTGACGCAATATGAGCCCCTACTCGGATTGCAGTCTAAGGATGGCGCACTTGCGGCGCCGGCCGTTTGCGTAGGCATGGAAGTATTTAGTGTTCACATCACCCTTGAGCGTCCACTTAAGAACGCCGCGCCTACGCCAGTACTCCTCCTCGGCTCTGAGGAGGGACTCGACCTGGGCTTCTAAAGTGTATCGCTGAGCCTAGTCTTGCTCTGAGAAGACCTGCACATCTGCCGCAACATCCATTTGTGCGAGGTCCGCCATCAAACGCAAACGGAGCAACTTATCTTCACGGCCTTGGTTGGCCCCCCACCCCTTAAGGGCCGCACGCAAACCCGCCCCTATGGAAATCCAGAACTCCATAGGCCCGCGCGTGTGCCCGACCCGGGCGACACAGTTCTCCCATTTGGAGAGGAAGATGTGCTCAAAGTCCGGGGACTCTAACCACGCGGTTTCGAAGAAAAAACGAGGGCTGCGTTTTAGCCTCTCCTCCCCTCAGGAGAGGATTAGGGGAACATGGTCCGACCCTATCCTCGTTTCGGCATGCAGAGAGCACAAGGGGAAAAGCATCTCCCACTCAGCGGACATAAACACCCTGTCTAGCACCGACCGGACCGGCGCAAGCTGCTTGTTGGTCCAAGTGTAGCGTGCGCCCACGCGAGCCACTTCCCTAAGGGCCATAGAAGCGATCGCGTTATTAAACAAGGACACCCTTGTCCAGTTAATGATGTCGTTATTCTTATCCGCACCCGAACGGATTAAGTTAAAATCTCCACCCACCAGCAGTGGCAAGTTACGCACCCCCAAGGACGCAACCTTCTCCTGAAGTTCCCCCAGGAACTCCTGCGAGTGAGAGTGGTCGGCAGGGCCGTAAACCACAATAACCTCCCACTCGCGAAGGGTGGCGCGGTGGCATACATGTGCAGATAAAAAGAATCTACCGGCATCCCACCTCGCCACCTCGCAGCATACGTGGTTGATGCCAAGCAACATACCCCCGGAGTGCCCAACCGCCGGCACCCACTGCCACGCGAAACGCTCAAGAGGGTCGACAGCTAACAGATCCCGATGGTTAAACTCAGCCTATGGTTAAAACCAGCCTTGATGGTTAAAACCAGCCTTGATGGTTAAAGTCTTGTCTTCAAGCTTGCTGAAATTTCTTTGTCTCTCCGAGCTTTTCCCCATGGAGTGCAGGTCGTTCCGGCCCATCGCCAAGATCCTCAACTTGTTCTGGTTCACTCCAATTCAAATCATTGGATCCGAGATCGCTTTGCAAAATATCAGAAAAACTATTGATTTTCCATCACAACAATCTGCATTGGATAGCAACAGTAAAAACTCTCTTCGGCAGGAGCACACAAAGCCAACACACAACCAGAGCAGCAACCAAACAAATGGATCAGCCAACTTCCACTATTGTCTCTCAATCTCCTTTCTATGAATAAAATTCCCCCAAAAGGGCCCCATTATTTCTTCAGCAGAAGCACACACCAGCAACACACATCAATCAATGACAAATCCCCCACCCCCCACACACGTATAGCACACAACAGCGATATCAACAGCTCGGTGGTAGCCTCCCAGTGGTACAGTCGCACATGGGCTGACTGCCTCCACAACATACACGCGTGCAGCAGCTCTGTTGATAAGCCAACACGGGTCTCCTCTACACGGGTCTCCGAGTGATTGGGGAGGTGGAGAGAGACGAACCTCCTGCTGAACCCTCCTCTACGTGACCGAACCGGAGGAAGACATCAAAGAGCCGAAGGCCGGCGCCGCACCCACTCTTCTGCGCGACCGGAAACCCTCCTCTGCGCGACCGCCCCCAAAAGCCCGTACGGTTGCTAGTGCCTGCGGGTGGGCCCAACACACTACACAAACGGGCCACCCAATTACATGCGGGGCTGAGGCGCCGCCCCCCAACGGATGCACTGGAAGGCTGCATTTTTTGTTAGTTTAGGGGGTGTTTGGTTTAGAAGCCCTAGGACTTTTTCTAGTCCTAAGGACTAATCAAAAAAGACTCTTCAGTAGAGTCTTTTTTTAGTTTCTGTAGAAAAAATCTCTCCCGTTTGGTTTCTAGGGACTTTTTAGGGATTTTTTCTAGTCTCTGGGACTAAAAAGTCCCTGAACCAAACACCCCCTTAGTATCTTTACTGATTACGCCCTTTCGCGTGCCAACACATCAACTTTGATTCAATATTTTTTTTACCATAGCCGATAGTTAGCACTTCCATAGCTACAACGATAGTTACATAGACAAAAATAGGGGCGACATAATCGACCTTGGACACACATGCAATTGTGTGTTTCTGAGATAATGCGTTGAACATATTAAGATGCGTGAATCATGAGGCTTCGGAGTACACCAAACTAACGAGCTGCCACTATCCAGAAAAGGAAGCTCACCTCCTCAGCAGCTGGCCAAAATGGAGCTTGAAAGAATACACCATGTTGTTCTACAAAATATCTATGAAATGTAGACCTCATGTAAGTGAAATTCCAGATCCGCCATTATTGGGTCGTGTCGAGCATCCTCTTACTATAGGTGAGGGTGTCCCTCTTCTCCTGCTTCAGCAGATGGCCAAGGCATGTTGCTGTTGGAGATATGCCCTAGAGGCAATCATGTATGATGATATTTGCTATGTGTTTATAAATAAAGATAGTCTTTGAACATTATTAATGATGTGTATCAGTAAGTATATGAATTGTTTGTGGGACTATGCATTGTATGATGACTGTCCTAAAATGTTCCTAGTCGAAAGGGTTGTGTGGACGCGCAGCCGACTAGACTAGCATATGACACGGTCGATGGCTTGGTCTCACTAGCCATGGAGTATTGGATGCTAACCGGATAATATGGACTCGGAAGGATCTGGTCGGATTCGATATAGTCAGACACAAGTCGAGATAAGGTCCAAGTCGGACAGACCCAACTATAAGACGCAGCGATATGTCATTTGTGAGTCTCTAGTACAACATCCGTTCTACGTCCTAAGACCTGAGCTGGCGCATGTACTCGGGATGGTGACAGACCTGCTTTGGGCCGACCAAACGCTACTCCGTGACTGGGTAGTTACAAAGGTAGGTTTCAGGCTTGTCCAGACCCATGCTACGAGACATGGTCGAGCAAGATGGGATTTGCCCCTCTGATTAGGAGAGATATACTCTGGGCCCCTCGTGTGATCCGACCAGGATAAGCATAGCCATGCGACAAGGATTATGAGATAATCCAGTTTGTGGTCAGCATCACTGGAACGAGAAAGAGGTCGGGCTAGCACAAGGATGACAGACTCGCCTTGAGCCCGACAACATATATCGTGTGGCAAAAGGAATGGAAGTGTGATGTACAGGTTTGCCTAACCAGATTCATTGTCTACTTGGTGGTCGGCACGCCTTGCTAGAGGCCGCTACCAGCCGAGCAGGTCGTAGGTGATCCGACCTGCGACCAAGCCGACTTGAACCTAAGGGCTCGCGCGCTAAGGGAAGGAACCTGTGAGGCCGATCGGACTCCACGAGTCAGATGTGATCCTACTCGGACTCGGATCCCGGCCGAACAGATTTTGGGCTTTAGGGTCCGTGCGAGGCCCAAAGTGTTGAGCTCGCGACAGACTCACATGGTTGATCGCTTCGGCGTTGTCACTAGGGTTTGCATGTGTTGCGAATAGCCACCTCAACTCACCGCCGGTTGTGTGATCGGACCTAGCAGTCCGCCGCACGACGTTCCTCCTGCATGCGCGGATACCGTTAGAGGCGGTGCACTTGCGCCGCTCCGACAAACCTGTTCGTGGGATCCGATCGGCTACATGGGAGATCGGCAAGGAGGAGACGACTCCGGGGATGCAAGGCGACTCCAGGAACACGTTGCCTCAACTCTACTTCCGCTGCACGGCACTGCGCGTCTAATGGTAACGACCTGTGATCCATCTCCCGTAGCATGTTTCTGGTTGTTCTGCGTGTAGAAAAAATTTAATTTGCAGTCGATGCACCCTATCATAGAACCCAACAATTGCTACATGTCCTTGTTCGTTGCAGGACTCTCTGCCACAGCATCAAACCTTGAGAAGGTTGACTTGGGAGGGCAAAATGCAAAATCTAGATATAATTTTTTTTGAAGACAAAACATAGTTTTTCCTCTAACCTCC